>NC_133792.1:26283735-26314025 GCF_003597395.2 Chelonoidis abingdonii
AATAAATGTCACTTACCTAGTTATACCTTACATTTTTTTTGCCACTTTTAGGGGCCCCCTTCCTTGCGGGGCCCCCTCCGGTCGGAGGGTATGGAGGGCGCTCGCTACACCTCTGGTGTCTGCCAATAATGCACTGAGGTGTGGATCCCCAGACTTGGACATAAAATAATAATATGGCTTCAGAGTAACATACTTAGACCATTTTCTTTTGTGTTGTGGACAGTATATGCTGAGCCATTTGTTAACTTGATAAGTACTGTACTCTGTACATATTTGTACATTATTTCAAAACTGGAAGAGTAGATACAAAGTTGCAATGTTTTTGTACTGAGCACTCAGGAATAGTAAAGGTTGAAAAGACTGAACATCTTTCTGAAAAGCTGAGGTTGGTTGGGGTGGGGTATAGGGTGCCAATCCAACCATGGAATCTGTAGTCAGACCCTATGTCTTGGCAGAGACCTGTCGATTTCAGTGAGTCTGTGTAAAAGTTCAGAGGGTTGCTGCATAGTTCCCATTGCATGATCAGAACTTTAGCTTATAAATTCCGCAAGGTGATTTCATGCCAGTTTGCCAGTTGAAATGCAAGACAGTGCTGTAGATAATTAGAAGGGTGCTGGTACTGTTGTTAGCCAAGCCTGTGTGTTAACAAGTCTCTATAATCTGTAGGAAAAGGGTAATTCATGGGAAGGCAAATGGATTTTCTAGGTTATAGCTGGATACTCAGGTTGTATTTAAGAAACATTTCAACAAATGAAAGGCGATGGCTGTTTTTTTTTTATTTAATGTTTGTATTTACTGTAATTCTTCTGCTCTTATCCAGTTTTTTAAACCTGCAGTTTTGACATGGCTAAAAAAACTGCATAGGATTTGGCCACAAGTTAAGTGAAGATACAGAATTATAGAATCTGCAGACTAAATAATCCCAGTTGCCTCAGTCTCTCCTCATAAGTCATGTGCTCCATTCTTCCTAATCATTTTTGTTGTCCTCCACTGGACTCTTTCCAATTTTTCCACATCCTTCTTGTAGTTGGGGCCCAAAACTGGACACAGTACTCCAGATGAGGCCTCACCAATGTCAAATAGAGGGGAATGATTCGTCCCTCGATCTGGGGGCGGGCGGGTGGGTAATAGGGTGACCAGATGTCATGATTTTATACGGACAGTTCCGATTTTTGGGTCTTTTTCTTACATGGGCTTCTATTACCCCCAACCCCCTGTCCCTGATTTTTCACACTTGCTGCCTGGTCACCCTAGTGGGTACAGTATTTCCTCTTTATTAATCTGCTACTTTTCCTGTGAAGCAAAGGACAGGCCATTTTCTGATTCCATTACCCTGATTCTCCATGATTCTGCACCTTGTGTTGTCATTTATTCCAGTGCAAATTGTGTGTAAAATGCTACCAAATCAGAATGATACAGCCTGATTCTGCATTACACTAAGGCAACTTGATATTGCTCTAGCCATCTAAAGGGCCTTAAAGTGGGAGTAAATGTAATTTTACATCCACTTTAAAGTCACATTATGTTGCCAGAGTGGTGTAAAATGGCCTTTAGTATAAAAGGGAATTGGAACCTTAATGTTTTAATCCTGCTTTGCACTGATGTATATGAATTAGGCCCCATGAGTCTCTCTAAAATATTGCATGGGGTGACTGGATGGTTGCTTTACCTTCATAAACTTGTGTTTTTCCATTGGTCAAGAAAAGTGTCCTCAAAAATCAGACAAACCCAACAGTTGCTTATGCATTTTCTCTTCTCAGCATCTACTGAGTAATTCTTAACCCAATCACTCTAATTTCTAGATTCAAATGTTTAGTGCAAGTCCTGTCCTTTTTTCTTTCCTTTGTTTTCTATCTCCAACCATTTATATTTCCCCAAACAAAAAAATTAGTTTAGTTCTGTGAGGGGAAGGTTTTATTCTGGAGACTTTTGGGGATGCTATTGCCATCTATTAATTGAAATTTTTATTACTATTTGTGTATTTTGTGAGGTTCTAACCATTTTTGCGTTCACTTACTGGGAATTATACAGATTAGATCTTGCTTTCTTAATGTAGATTAGAGTTCTGAGTTTGATATCATTACTGAATCATTGCAAATTTATGACTGCAGCGAAAGATACATGTTGTAAAAAGCTATTATTTATATGTTACCTTACTGTCTCATACATTAGAAATACCATGTGTTATTCTTTCCATGGATTCTGCTGATGTACAACTTCCTCAATTGGAACTTTTTACTATATAGTTACATCATTATATCTCATAGCTAGTACAGTGTTAGAATGCTTAACATGTATGGGTTTTAGAGTTAAATTGCTCTTGAGGGAACATGATAGACTAGTAACTTCAGTGTGTGAATGCACATCAGTAGCAACAAGAAGGTCAGACTATGCACACAGAACTACTGTAAGAATTTTCAGAAAGCCTAAACTCCAAATGAATAAAATATTCTTTGGCTGCTAAAGGATCTGTAGCCATGTTTATCTTGGTAAGAAAATGTCAGTACCATGCTATAAGTATTATTTCTGGTAGCTTGTGTATCTGATGTGGGACAGCTGTAGAAAAGATCCTAATGCTCTACTCATCCCCAACAATCTAACCTTTCAATGTGTACATATTGGCTAATTATAAAGAGTTACATCAAGTGATGTGTATTGTTGTGTAGGAAGATAATTCTTCTACACCATGATTATTTTAGCTCAGTGAGCTAAATTCATTCTTGGTGTAACTCAGTGATCATTTGTGAAGTTACATCAAGGAGGTATTTGGCTCATTTAATTCAAGTTTATGAACTTCTGAGCTTCTCTGTGTGGTTTCCGTCCAATTCCAGTTTTGTAATCAAACATTTTACGGAAGCACCTAACCGCAGAATAATTCCCTTGTTTACAACATAAAAAATGAACAGCTGTGTTACTAAAGATAAATGAACACATTGTGTTAGAGAAATTAATGCTGCTTATCCATTGTCAGTGGACTATTAAATGTTTCTAGTGACTTTATGCTATCAAATCAATTTAGATTTCATATGCTACATCTTTTGTTTTATTGGTCTTCAACAAGCTTTTAAAAATCACTTTCTCTTCTAACAGTGCTGTTTAAAGGGGAAGCTGGTAATGGAGTAATGAGATAAATCTCTACAATTAATGTTGTTAGTAGCAGTTAGATACCATATTAAAACATTATGTAGCTCCTTTCAAGCAAGAGGATCCCAAAGCACTTCAGGGTGTAGCGATCACTCATCTTGCCCTGAAATTCAGCCGACTCTGCCCTGGAACGTGGTCAAACTACTACTATAGCTTTTCAGTGGGGTAGCAAAGAGAGAGCTTCTCCAGCATAAACTATAGAGACAACACTAGAGAAGCCAGGATACCAAATATTGTGTTTTACAACCTCCTCTTTCTAAGTCAGTTCTTCAGTTTAACAGCACAGTATGCAGTTTTCTGCCTGGAACAAGAACAGGACCAAAAACTTAAATGTACATGGCCTAAACATAAACATTAGTAGCAATGAAATTGTGATCACAAGCTTTATATGTTTCTGGTTTACTGCAGTGAAAATTAGCATGAGAAATTAATCTTGTGTGACTTGAACCATATTATAATATTATGTTATAGTACCGAGTATTACAATATTCAGTCAGCCTTTGTTCATGTGTCCCCTTCTTGGTTTTGATGCTACATACGGTAAACTACTCTAATTTGAAATAATTGTACATATTAAATATTCTATCCTATCATTCATACTAAATATTTTTCAGTATTTCTTCCAAGCTATTAGTTAATTGTATAGGTTTGAAGAACTTAAATGTATGCTCTCCATGTTTGAGAAAAAGTATCTGAGGGCTTTTATTGCTCCATAAGAAGTGAAGAATATTCAGCCATAGTAATTATTGTAGAATCAGGAGTTTAGATCTAGTAGCACATAGTACATACTGTCTGCTGAAAAAAACCTTTAAAATATACAATCTTAATATTTGATGGAATAAAAATGAATGTGGAGTGGTTTTTTGAGTTTCTCTACTATCACCAGAAAACCTGGGTTCTGACAGCTCAACATTATCAGTATGACCTTCCAGTGTTTGTGTTCAGAAATGCTATAATAAAATCAAAGACATTTCAGCTGAGCACTCTGGCATTGGGATTGTTCAAGGCTCACATAGAGAAAATCTCCTGCTGGTTTTATGATGAGATCAGTAGGTTCAAAGCATCCAATTGGCTGGAAAATCATTTTACTCTGTGAGAATGACAAGTTTGCCAGGTTTGTCCAGAGGACTTGAGCACTCATAGCTCTCTGTTTTAAAAATTTACTATCGGTGCTGCAGAAATTATCATGATTAATTGATTACGCTCTCTCATCCAAACATATAAGCATTTAGCCCTCTTTTTCACCTTTCAGCAAACTGGTTTCGGTTTCACAATAGCCTTGGCAGTTTGGTGTTTTAGGTGTTTTATTCATATTATTACAGAGAAGAGCAATATGACAAAGGTGGAAGCCACATCTCTACCTTTCCCTCCCATTTAAACTCCTCCAGGTAACATATAACTGAGTTTAGCCTCTTCCAAAGCTTTACTAGATACCAAAATCTCTCAAAACTTTCTGAGAAGGGCCAATCCTTATATTCTGAATTGTCCAATACATTCTCCTCCCATTCAGTGAAAAAATATTTGGATTCCCTACAATTAGCCATATCTCCTCGTTGATTTTTTTCTACTGCTGTCAGATTCACTTTGATTCAATCCTACAATACCGAAAAAGATATCAGCTGTACTAACGCTCTATGATGGAACAACTGAATAAATACCAGCTGTCATCCATTTAATGAGCCTTCTTTGAATCAAGAATGGAAATTTCACCTATGCCTCTGCACTTTCTTCAGCTCATGGAGGGCATTCCATTTGTAGGGGGTCATCATTGATCTGCAAGGCACCACCCTTCCTTTCAAATGCCTGCACAAGTCCTGCTTCAGCCACAATGTCTGAGGGGTAGCTGGGTAAAGTCAGTACTTATGTATTTATGTCAATATAACACTGACAAAAATAGTGCATGTATATAAAAGTTGTATACATCATCTTTTCCTCCACCTATCATATATTGCTTGTCTTTAGCTTGCAATCCCTTAGAAGCATAAGTGTCGACTCCATGGGTCCTGTGCCCTGGAGCACCCACGGAAAAAAATTGGTGGGTGCTGAGCACCCACCAGCAGCTCCCCGTGGCCCCGTCCTTCCCCCCTGCTCCACGTCACCTCCGCCGTGAGCGCGTTACCACGTCCTGCTTCTCTCTCCCAGCCCTTGCGTCCTGACACAGCTGATTCGCAGGGCAGGGAGGAGGGGGAACACCGCATGCTGAGGGAAGAGGCAGGGCTGAGGCGGGGATTTGGGAGAGGGATCCAATGGGGCAGGGAGGGGGCAGAGTTAGGGTGGGGATTTTGGGGATGGGGTTGGAATGGGGGCAGGGATGGGGTGGAGCTGAGTCAGGGAAAGGGGTGTGGGGGGTGGGCACCCACCAGCGCTGGAGAAAGTTGGCGCTGCTGCTTACAGATAGATACATTCCCTGTCCCAGTATTTGTACTGATTGTTGCCTCTGGATGCTACTATAATACAAATATTAAATTAAAATAAAATGACAGGCACATTATTATTAAAATATTAATCCACACCTGCCTAATCCTTTCCCCCATAAAAATGTAGTTTTGCTTGTTGAATCACAAACATAATGAGTATCTCTGCTAGCACATATGAAAAAGACCAACCTCAGCATGACTTGCTACAAGTCTGTTTTGCACTAAGCAAATATTATATAAACTGGTATAGACTGTAGACTCTGATCTGTAAATATTATTGACTTTTTTATGTCAAAAGTTTCACTATTAGTAGTTTTATAGGCATTAGATTGTATCCATTTCTAACCATTATCAGCTGTGCTGGGTTTTATGCTGTATGTGTAAATTACATACAAAAATGTGTTCAAAGTTGTATAGGTTGTAAAGTCATGAACTTGAAAGTTAGGAAATGCTACTATTACGGTTGTCTATGCAGCTTTAATTCTCCCCTCTTACGCTTCCAACCTGTGTGTGACAAGTCTCACTCAGGCTGAAGTTCTGTGGGAAAAATAGTATTTCATCATGTAATTAAAGTACACCTCTATCTCGATACAACGCGACCTGATATAACACAAATTTGGATATAACACGGTAAGGCAGTGCTCCGGGGGGGCGGGGCGGGGCTGCAAGCTCAGGTGGATCAAAGCAAGTTCGATATAATGTGGTTTCACCTATAACGCAGTAAGATTTTTTGGCTCCCGAGGACAACGTTATATCAAGGTAGAGGTGTATATGCAATTTGTGTACTATTTACATTTCAAGTGCGTTGTGGTCTTACTAAATTCTGTGCTGCATATGGAGCTGCTTTAATTATTCCCAGAGAAGTTGGGTGTATGTGTTTCTATTTACAGTTATAAGAGAGATGCGATTTCTTTGACCTATTAATGACTTTCAGGAAAATGCTGTATATTGGCACTAATTAAAATTAACATTTGTTGAATTTATTTTCTTCTTATCTTCAGTGTTATTGGAGGTGATGTGTGTTATTCCGAATTGGCTTATCTGCCAAGTGTGTTTAGCAAGGCTTTGTAATGCTATCATATGAAACTGAATATAGTTATGGATGTATTGCATAAGGCCCTGCTATCATGTAAGAGATACGAACTCTGTAGATCACAATTTGATTTCATCTCATCTGTCTGAAGCACATCTGTAATATCTATCTATAAGAATAGAGATATCAGACTGCCACATTCTGCTCCTGGGTGCATATACCTCTCTACCTGTGGCCTCAGTCTGAGCTGCCTATGTCTATCAAAGAGCAGCATTTGGTCCAGTCCATAAAATGCTTTGGGACCCATTTGGATGAAAAGCATCACAGAAATGTGAATAATTATAATTTTTGGTAATAAAATTACCAAATTTTTGTGATCATTGAAAACCCCCAGGACCTTAGCATAGCATTTGCAGGTGCTATTTTCCAGTAAATGTAGAAATTCATCAGTTAACACTAGACCACCTTATTTAAGAACTTAAGAACAACATCAAAATATAAGAATGGCCATAGTGGGTCAGACCAATCTAGCCCAGTCTTCCGACTGAAGCATCTGGCATTGGCCACTACGGGAGTGAACATATCAGGGCAATCACAAGTGATCCATCCCCTGTCATCCAGTCCCAGCATCCGGCAGTCAGAGCTAAGGGACATCCAGAACATGGAGTTGCAACCCTGACCATCCTGGGTAATATCCATTGATGGACCTATCCTCTATGAACTTATCTCGTTCTTTTTTAATGCAGTTTTAGTTTTGGTCTTCACAACATCCCATGTCAATGAGTTTCACAGTTTCGCTGTGCATCGTGTGAAGAAGGGCATCCTTTTGTTTGTTTTAAACCTGCTGTCCGTTAATTTCATTAGGTGATCTCTGATTCTTGTGTTATGTGAAGGGGTAAATAACACTTCCTTATTCACATTCTCCACGCCATTCATGATTTTATAGACCTTAGCCAGCTCTTTTCCAAGTTGAATAGTCTCAGTCTTTTTAATCTTGCTCCCTTAATCATTTAGCCACTCTTAAATGGTAACAGCTACAAGCACCTTTAAATCACTTCATACTGAAAACCTAAAATTGCTCCCATTTGTGTTACTAACCTTAGAGATAATCAACCCTTAGGCCCAACCAAAGACTTGCAATAATGTACAAATTAATCAAATGAGGCAAATTTGAAGAAAAGTACTTTCATTGAAGTCGAGGATTTTTCATTCTTCGGGATCATGCAGTATCAGGCCCTTAGTAACTTGCCAAATGCATGGAGATAATTCCATAATATTTTCTAAGGTGAACACAACATTTAAAAAAAAACAAGGAGTCCTTGTGGCACCTTAGAGACTAACAAATTTATTAGGGCATAAGCTTTTGTGGGCTAAAACCCACTTCATCGGATGCATGAAGTGAAAAATACAGGAGGGGTATAAATACATGAAAGGATGGGGGTGCTTTACCAAGTGTGAGGTCAGTCTAATGAGATAAATCAATTAACAGCGGGATACCAGGGGAGGAAAAATAACTATTGAAGTGGTGAGAGAGTGGCCCATTACAAACAGTTGACAAGAGAAAGTGTTGGGGAAATTAGGTTTAGGTTTTGTAATGACCCAACCACTCCCAGTCTTTATTCAGGCCTAATCTGATGATATCTAGTTTGCAAATTAATTCCAGTTCTGCAGCTTCCCGTTGGAGTCTGTTTTTGAAGTATTTTTGTTGAAGAATTGCCACTTTTAGGTCTGTTATTGAGTGACCAGAGAGATTGAAGTGTTCTACTGGTTTTTGAATGTTATGATTCCTGATGTCAGATTTGTGTCCACTTATTCTTTTGCATAGACACTGTTCGGTTTGTCCAATGTACATGGCAGGGTGGCTTTGCTGGCACATGATGGGATATATCACATTGGTAGATGCCACAAGGACTCCTCATTGTTTTTGCTGATACAGACTAACCCAGCTACCATTCTGAAACCTGACAACATTTTAAAGAAGTGTATACCCTGAAGTTTGGCCTGTTCTGTACAAGAGAAATTCTTCCTTGTAAGTGTACGTTGTCCAAAGTTTTCTATGTTCTTGTCACAGAACTGATGTCCAAATTTTACATTTTTGATTACACAAAACTCAAGCTATTTGCTGTTAATAATCTCCCCATTTGTTCAATGGAAAAGGCACAGGTGGATTGATTGTGGTTCCTGAGTGTTCTGTTTGTCGGTACTTAGATGACTATTTCTTTATAAAACATTTGATTAATCTTTAATTTCAGGAATATATCTCTTGGATTTAATCTACATCGATTCTGCATATCCTGCATCTGGCAGCATCATGGAAAATGAACAAAGATCCAATCAAATGAACAATATCCTCCGAATAATAGCTGATTTGCAAGTCTCCTGTAGCTATGGTTGGTAATTCTTGTCTTGTTGGTATTGTAAAGTCTTCATTCATATTAATATAATAAATCATTAGGAGATGTCTGCCTTATATGAAGAGGGACCTGAGGATAATGTAAGTGAATAGAGTGATGCACTACTAAACTACTTTACTTCTGTTCATGTATAACTTCAGTTTTAATACCAAATTAGACAGTTGAATCATAATATGTGTTCTCTGTTAATGGAACTAGTGTGCAAGCTTTGTTAGAACAGTGTGTTTCACATGCAGGCTAAAACTTAAGTATTTAGTAAACCAGGGCTCTTGCATTTGGATTTTACTAGACTAACACTCTGGTTGATTTTTATTTATTTTTATTTTAATTCTTGTCCTTAGTTTTTGCTTTATTATTGTTCGGATGAGGAAAATAGGATGTTTCACTGGGACCATTTCTTGCCTGGATGAACTGGAGTCCCTGCTCCTCATGGAATCAAGCGACTCTCCATACCAAGACCCTGATCTCCAGACCACCACTGTCCTCTAGTATCGCAGGACTCTCGACCCTTTTCTGGTGGTGCTCCTCTGTTGAACAATATTGAGGAGGATGAAGAAGACTTCCAGTCAGTCTGTTCTATTTTTGTTAGGGTTCTCTGACACATCCTTTCAGGAACCCATTCTTTGACAGTCACAGGGCAGGAACCCATTCTTTGACAGTCAACGAGGGTGGGGGAAACCAACCCTGCATTCCACCCCCCACTCCTCTATGCCACCCCCAACGGCCATACTGGGCCCTTGGCTGCTTATGGGCAGCAATTTGCCAGACCTCTGGTACCATCTCGTAAGGAGGCTACAGTCAGATATTCCTCTGCTCCTCAAACAGTCCCCACACCGGAGAAATTTACAGAGCAGGAGGTTAGATTGGATAAAGAAGCCACCTCTCAAATATCTGTTGCATCCTCATCTCCAAATAAGGGGTTATGCCTCTGCCACCTTCCATGGCCAATGATTTTTGGAAATTTCAAGATCTCATAAAGAGAGAGCAGCTGATACTCTTCAAATTCCTCTCAGAGATAAAGGACACGAAGCAAAAACTGTTGGATATCCTGCTGTCAGCAACATTCTCCAAGGTGGTGGTATTCATTAATGAGGCACTACAGGATCCAGCTAAGACTGTATGGCAAATACCTGCTGCTGTTCCGCAAAAGTGAAAATGGGCCGATAAAAAGTATTCTGTTCCCACCACCAAAAGATTCTTAGGGTTTGTTCTTCCCCCTAGCTCCCTGGTGGTGGATATGATAAATGAGTGTGATAAGCAGCACTTCTCTAAATATGTCAAAGACCAAAAGAGACCGGACTTTTTTGGATGGAAATCCTGTTAATCAGCTCCCCTACAATTCAGGATCACAAACTATCAGGTGATCATCGGCAAATATAATTTTACAAACTATAATATGTTACAGCCTTTATTGAACATCTGCCACAGGAACATAGGAAGGAATCCAATCCATCATTTCAGAGGGCCAGTTATTGGCCAAAACCGCTCTTCAAGCATCCTTGGATGCTGCTGACATTGCTACCAGGTGCATCTCCGTGGCAGTAGTTACACACAGGGCATCATGGCTAACTCAGATTTTCCAAGAGAAGTTAGGAACACTGTTGAAGACTTCACCTTCAATGGCAGTAAACTTCCCTTGGAGACCTTGCATACACGGATGAGTCTTTGCACACACTGAAGGACTATAGGTCTACTTTATGATCCCTGCGCATTCATATACCTACAAATAAGAGAGGATTTAGTATGTCACAGACTGTCCAAAGATTCTCTGGATTCTATAGATCTACCGAACCTCCCGTGGAAAGACATAAATTCCAGAGAAAGAGGGCCGCTCAACTGCCTTCCATGACCACCCAGTATTTTCAAAGCAATGATTTTTGAGAGTCAGTCAAGCATTCAAATCCTCCCACACCTCTAGTTTCACAGCTACATACGTTTGCCCACCTCCCTGACTTTGCAGATGGTCTTTCCTATTTCCAGTATGTTTGGAAGCAGATCACTAGAGTGGGTCAGAGAGGTTATAACATCAGGCTATGCCATTCATTTTACATTCCTCCCTCCCTTCCAGTCTCCCCCCCGCCCCACTCTTCTTAAGGGATGCCTTCACAAGCTTTTATTGAGACAGGAAGTGAACTGTCTCCTTTGATTAGGAGCAATAGAGCTTCTCTTGCTGCCTCACAAAGGCAAAGGGTTTTACTTAAAGTATTTCCTTGTGCAAAAGAACAACAGAGGATGAATACTAATTTGGATCTAAGACTTCTAAACAAGTTCGTAAAGTCTCAAAAGTTCAGGAAGCTGACTCTGGCAGCTATAATTTCTTCACTGGAGGAAGTGGATTTGTTTTCAGCCCTTGACCTACAGGATACCTATTTCCATATGATGATACACCCATTGCACAGGAAATACAGTTCACCATAGGCCAGGATCATTTCCAATACCAAGTTCTTCCCTTTAGTCCTTCTTCTGTCCCAAGGGTACTCTCTAAGATCCAGACAGTAGTGGCTGCTTACCTGCGATAAAAAGTGATCTTAGTCTTCCTGTACCTCAACAACTGGCTACTCGAGGGTTGTTCCTACAAAGCAATGCTATCTTCCACCCAGACAGCCCTTGCTCTGTTCCAGGAGTTGGGTCTTCAGCTAAACGAAAAATAATCTTTGTTAACCCTTGTACAGAAGATACAGTTTATAGGGGTATGTGGTGGGGCAATGACTCACCGGCACGGCACCTCCTGCTGGTTGTCCAGGGAGATAGCACTTTTCCAGTTCTGAGGTGCCCTCTGCTGGCTGATGTTTCACCTGCCGTTGGTCCCCATGTACCTCCCACACCCCAGTGCCCTTTGCCCAGGGGTTCTGCCCTCTGCAGTACCCCCCTCTCTCTGGGTCTCCCCTCCCAGGGGAACCTGCAATCCCCTATCTCCATCTTGCCTCAGTAGCTACTACCAGTCACATCTAGCCCCTGCTCGCTGGGGCAGACTGCAGTCTGTATGCCACTCATTGTCGGCAAGTGGAGTTTGGACCAGCCGCCTCTGCCTATTTCTGGGCTACCCCTCTGCAGCCCTAGTACCCTTTTGTGGGCCCTTAGCTTGGCCTGCAGCCTGGGGCTTTGCTAGGCTGGAGCTCCCCAGCTCCCTCTGCCCTTTCCCAGCACTGCTCCACCCTAGGTACCCTTCTCAGATTCCCAGGCAGCCAGGTCCTTCTTCCTCTGAAAGCTAGAGAGAGAATCTCAGTCTCTGGCCCTCAGCCCTCTTATAGGGCCAACTGTGGTCTGATTGGGGTGTGGCCCCACCTGTGGCTGCTTCCCCAAATCAGCCTAGCTTTTCCCCCACCGCTGCCCTCTCCCAGGGCTCTTTTAAGCCCTTCAGGGCATGAACGGGGTGACCACCCTGCTACAGGGTGCCTTTAGAGTTGTTGACAGCCAGGGCTTACCTTCCCTTAGACAGATTTTTAACTTTGTCAAGTCTGGTATAGGTAATTCAGGGAAACCCTCAGACCACAATAAGGAATTTTCTTCACTCCTGGGATAACACGGCATCTTGCACCTTTTTAACCAGTCATGCAAAGCTATGTCTCTGCCACTTCCCGGGTTGGCTCAGAATGACCTATTCTCCAGCCAGACACACCTTAAACGGACAGATGATAATTCCTCTACAAGTGAGGAATTCTTTAGATTGGTGGAAAAATCAACTCAACATCAGTGCAGGCAATTCCTTTCTATTGTCCAGCTCCATCAATAACTTTAACAGATGGATTAGTGTTGGGGATGGGGAGCTCACCTCAATACCTTCACAACTCAGGGCAGATGAACAACTCAGGAAACCAATCTCCACATCAGTGTACTGGAACTCAGGGCTGCCTTCATTTCCTACCCCTCTTCAGAGGCAAATCAATCAGGGTCATGACGAACAATATATCCAGCATGTTGTGTCTCAACAAGCAGGGAGGAGCAAGATTCCCCTTTCTGTGCACTGAAACCATTAAATTAGGGAACTGGTGCATAGCTCATCGAATCCAAACTTCACTGGTCTACCTCCCAGGTATTCAGAACACCACGGCAGATGTTTTCAGAAGACACTGCTCCCAGGATTCCAAACTCTCATATTCTCTACAACATATTCCAAAGATAGGGAGTGCCAGAGGGGTGTCTCTTTGACATCTCCAGGAACCAAAAGTGTCCTCTTGTCTGCTCGAGAGAAGTCTGAGCCACCACGCTTTGGGAGACACCTTTCTTCTATCTTGGAGGAAGGGTCTGTTCTATGCATTTACCTCTCCACAGCTGATATGAAGGGTGGTGAACAAAATCAGACAGATAGGGCCAGAGTTGTCCTTATAGAGCTGACCTGGCTGAAACAAGCTTGGTACCCTTCCCTGCTTCATTTATGTACCCAACCACCAGTCAAGCTTCCGACCACTCCTCATCTCATCTTATAGGCTATGGGTTGCCTGCTTCACCCCAACCTAGAGGTTCACCACCTCAGGGGATGGTACCTTGTTCATTCATGGGTTAGTATCCTCCTGCTCTGCAGAAGTGCAACAGATGTTACCAAAAAGTAGAAAGAAGTCAATCTGTACTACTTACTTGCAGAAATGGAAGAGATTCTTCCTTTGGTGGTATTGCCAATGCCTTCTGCCTGAGTTGGTGCCACATTCAGTCATCACTGAATCATAGAAATGTAGCATTGAAAGGGACCTCGATAAGTTGTGGGGGAGGTTTAGGTTGGATATTAGGAAAAACTTTTTTTCAGTAGGAGGATGGTGAAGACTTTATAAGTGTACACTCTATGCCATTATCCAAATCATTTTTGAAGATACTGATTAGAACCCAACCCTGGACAGATCCTTGCTGGACCGCACTGGATATGCCCTTCCAGCTTGACTGAGAACCATTGATATTATTACACCCTGTGTATGGTTTTCCAGCCAATTGTGCACCCACCTTATAATAGATTCATCTAGGCTATATTTCTCTAGTTTGTTTATGAGAAAGTCATTTGAGACAATGTCAAACGCCTTACTAAAGTCAAGATATGACATCTGCTGCTTCATCTTTGTCAACAAGGCTTGTTACCTTTTCAAAGAAGGCTATTAGCTTGGTTTCACATGATTTGTTCTTGAAAAAATCCATGTTGACTGTTACTTATCTTATTTTTTACTAGGTGCTTGCAAATAGAATGTTTGATTATGTGCTAGATTATCTTTCTGTGTGCTGAAGTTAATCTTTATCTCCACATCCTAAATTCATGCCTAAGGTATTATCAGAGTTCTATCTTAATCAATCCATTTATCTCCCAGTGTTTTTTTCCCATACCACTTAGGTCTCTGCAAGATACCAGTTTTCATACCTTGAATGTTAGAAGGGCATTGGCTTGCTACTTAGATAGGAGCAAACGAATTAGAAAGTCATCTAGGCTGTTCATCTGCTTTGCAAATATATCAAAGGGGTCCACAATCTCTGCTCAGATATCTCTGGATATCTGGTTGTATATTCATTTCTTATGATGCTACAGGCATTCATCTCCCCCAAATGGTGATAGCACATTCAACCAGATCACAAGCAACCTCCACAGTGTTACTTAAGAATGTGCTAGTATCTGAGATATGAAGCCCATATAGGGGGCTGACCGTATATACATTTTCTGAACATTACACTATGATCCATGCAGCGAGATCCAATGTGGCATTTGACACGGCAGCACTGGTCTTTAGTTCTAGAGTGAATTCTGAAGATCCCTCCTCCTTCTGGGGATGCTGCTCAAAGAAGAAGAAGCGGTTACAGATCTTGTGTAGTAATTGCAGTTCTTGAAGATATATGTCCCTATGGGTGCTCCACTACCAGCCCTCCTTCTCCTCTGCCTCAGACTATCCTCTAAGGGACATTTGGGTGGAGAAGGAACTGAGGACAGTTCTACCACATACTCCTATGTCTCCTCGGTGTCCAGCACAAGGAGGCATAGGGTACATGTGCTTGCCAAATGGACACTGCTAATGGAAAATTGCGGAGCAAGGAATAGAGATGCTCATGCACACCTGAAGTGGAGACCCCATAAAGATGCACATCTCGAAGGAATGCAGTTATTGCACAAGATGAGTAACCTCTTCTTTTGGTGCTCATCAGAGTCTACCTAGTGGAAGACTCCAGGGCCCTGTTGGAAAGGGGAGGGAGATGTGAAGTAAGAGGGGAGCCATGTTCCTTTTGGTGCCTTTTTGTCACATCTGAACTCTCAGAATGAAATCTTGTCCTGATGCTTCTTGCCATTAAGTTTCAAATAAGAATCCAAAATATTTGTTGTGTATTTTGAACCAAATTGTCTGAGGTTTGCTCATTAATACATGAACCTCCACTTTTCCCTTTGTAAATTGAGAGTACATATTAAAATCGCCCAATTTTCTTAGTAAAATCAGCAGCTGAATTTCACTGATAGACTGAATGACAACCAAGCCTTTATTTGGTAAAATCCGTAACATTCTCGGACAGTCTAACAGAATAATATTCCTAGACAGTTTCTCCCTTGGGGAGTTATGGTCTCCTTTTGATTCCATTCATAAAATCTAAAGAACTGTAGGAAGCTAAAGAAGAATTGCTTTTATTTTTGCAGTTGTAGAGACTTATCTTGGTTATTTTTTTATACTCTACAGATCATCTCATAACTTTACCCCATGTGCAAAAGTACTTAAAGTCTGTCCGCTACATTGAGGAACTTCAAAAGTTTGTGGAAGATGACAACTATAAGTAAGTACCATACTTTCTTCCACCTCTACATATATTAATGGAAAGATGTCCTGGCTATTAGCTTGAGTAGGAGTTAGACCAAAAAAATCTCTGACAGAACTGTAAGTAGAGGGGTTTTTTAACATTTTTAAACTGAGCTGATATTGTCAGGACATCTGAGTGAAACCCCAGCTGGCAGTAGTCCTTATGACTCTTAACATCAGTTCCAAAATTGTATTTCTTTCGCTTTTGCAAAGGCAAAAAGAGATAAAAATCAAGTGTCTGTCTTATTACAGTGTACCCTTGTCCTGGGAATGGCACTCAGGATCCCTAAAACTGGATTTTCCCTTGCAAACTCTGTTGGCTTGGGATGCAAGCTGGACCCAAGCAAACAGAATCCATTTTAATACAGCTAAATGTAAAGGATAACTAGGAACAAAGAATGCAGGCCACACTTAAAGGATGAGGGACTATATCCTGGGAAGCAGAGAGGCTGAAAAGGATGTGAGGCAGTGGTGAATAATTAGCTGAACATGAGCTTCCAGTGCGACACTGTGGTAAAAAGGGCTAATATGATGCTTGGATGCATTAACAGGGGAATTTTGAATGGGAGTAAAGTGGTTATTTTTCCTCTGTATTTGGCACTACTGCAACTATTGTTGGAATACATTGTCCAGTTCTGCTGTCCGCAATTCAAGAAGGATGTTGATAAATTAGAGAGAATTCAGAGAAGAGCCATGAGAATGATTAAAGAATTAGAAAACATGACCTGTAGTGATAGACTTGAAGAGCGCAATCTATTTAGTTAACAAAGAGAAAGTTAAGGGGTGACTTGATTACATTCTATGAATACCTACATGGTACACAAATATTTAATAATGTGCTCTTTAGTCTAGCAGAGAAAGGTCTAATGCGGTCAAATGGCTGGTAGTTGAATCTAAACAAATTCAGAATGGAATTAACTCAGTGAGTAATTAGCCATTGGAACCAATTTACCAAGAGTTGTGGTGGATGTTCCATCACTGACCGTTTTAAAATCAAGATTGCATGTTTTTCTAAAAGTTCTGCTCTAGGAATTATTTTGGGGAAATTGTATGACCTGTGTTATACAGGAGGTCAGACTAGATCAGGGGTAGGCAACCTATGGCACGTGTGCCGAAGGTGGCACACAAGCTGATTTTCAGTGGCACTTACAGTGCCCGGGGTCCTGGCCACCGGTCCGGGAGGCTCTGCATTTTAATTTAATTTTGAATGTAGCTTAAAATTTTAAAAACCTTATTTACTTTACATACAACAATAGTTTAGTTATATATTATAGACTTGTAGAAAGAGACCTTCTAAAAACATTAAAATGTATTACTGGCATGCAGAACCTTAAATTAGAGTGAATAAATGAAGACTCGGCACAGCGCTTCTGAAAGGTTGCTGCCCCCTGGACTAGATGAACAGAATGGTCCCTTCTATGAGTTACTTAATGCTGTCTGAAATGGTGTACACAATATCTGTTAAATACAACTGAATAGTTATACCAAGCTAATTCACAACAAACAAGGCTCGCTTTGTCAGGCTACTACTTTCATGCGTCAGGTGTGTGTAAAGCAGCACTCACTCAAGAGGCTGAGGTCAAGAGCAAATCAACATGCCAGAGTGAAAGAGGCCGCATATACACATTCATTTTCCAGAGTGGGGAACTGAGGGTCCCTGTGTCACTTCTGCAATCCTCAGGATCATGTATGTGCCAGTCTAAAGAATGGGTTAAACTGCATCAAACTAAACTACCCTGCATTTATTTCTCAGATACAGCTGAGCTTACTTCAGTTGCTTCTAGTATTAAAGAGTAGTACTAAGCTATCAGGCATATATCGGTTGCTGCTAGTGTAGACTTTGTTAACAGAAAGATCAGTCTCTTAAAAATAGGCAAGACAGATTTGAAGAAATGAGCATGAAACAAAATAGTGACCCTTCCTGTGGGCTTCCAAATACCCTATGTTTGGAGATACCTCAGATTTTGAAAACTGTTATACTCAGCTCTACTTCAAACCAGTGCATGTATACTACAGTTCTTCAGCCAAACAGTAATTGAGACAAACCATTTATGATAAAGTATGGAATAATTAATTTTGCAGTGTGGAGCCATATAAAAGATTAATAGGTTTGGAGTTTTACTCTGCTTCAGATGAGAGAATCATTCTAAAGGAAATAACATACAAAGCAGACATTCTTCTGGGACTGATATCAGAACTGCATGAAAGTGTCCAGACAGACTTCAAATGGAGAGAATATCCTCCATAATCTGTCCAGTTGCCTAAGATAACCTCCAACTAGAGGAGCCAAATCAACATTGTCCTATTCACTGCAGAAGATCATCCTTGTTTATGGTTCTGACAAGTTTATTGTTTTTGGATCAGGGGATCAGATTAAAAACAGATCTAGGAACAGTGATATTTTATGTTATAATTCTGCTTATTGTTTTGCACGTCTTCTAAATGAAAAACCCGACATCTACAAAACGTTTTTCAAATACATCATATATTATAAAAAAGGAGAATTTCTACCATTATATTAATGGTGGGATTTGTGTGTTCATTGCCCTCTCCTCACATCATATGTGCAACATAAACAGAGAGAGGAAAAGACTTGCATGCTGTGCACACAGATACACACTGAACACTTGCACATTATATGTTCTTGTACAAATTAAGTACAGTGTGAGCTCTATATTAAAAGTAGTCTGACTTTTCATATGTCTTTGCCTCTGAAGAGATTGTATTTACTTATTTCCAACATGATTAGCATTTTACATTAAATGAAGGCAGGGAGAGCAGAAGTTTATAATCTAAATTGCAATAGGGAAAATTGTAGTTAGTGTGTGTTTTACAGCTCCTAGACTGGCTGCCAGCGAATGAACATATTGCTTAATTTAATTTTTGGACAGGCTTTCCCGTTCATGATACAATGTTGAGATTATTTAGACAGTAGTTTTTCATTAGTTCTAGTATCTTTGCAAAACTGAACAAAACAAATGGTCTTCATAAATATTTAGTGCCATGACATAATACTTGGATGTACTACAAATCATGAGTAATTTATATTTAATTTTTTGAAGCCACTTTTAATCCCAGGACAGGTTTTGCTAACAACAACGAGAAGTATTTACGTATATTTTTAGAGGTAATTCAATACTAATCCTTTCATCTGGATACCTGGGAAAATGCATTTTCTGAGGACATTTACTAATTTTCTTCATAAGCATGAGTATGTCTAGTGAGAGTTCAGCTGAAGCCAAAGGAAAGATTCAAAGTGAAAGGAAATCAGGGTAGAACTTGATACCTAATATGGTAAAGGTCACTGCAGTTTCTTTGAGAGCTTGCATATGTCTCTTACGCTGTAAGTGTATGTGCATCTTGTGCACCGGTGCCAGAGTGTTTTCCCTAGTGATACCCATATAGGCATAGCCTTGCACAGCCCAAAACTCCTTGTGCTGAAAAGTGAAGGTATAAAGGGCAGAGTAGCCTCCCCCTATTTCAGTTCCTTTTTAGCATGCATGGTTGATGGTCATAGCATTGGTGTTCCCTGTGAACAAATAAACTGTTTGGTACTACCTAGTGGTACTCAGTTTTTAGTTATTTTCTTTCATTTTTATTTATTTGTTTCTTTTGAAAAAAATTAGTTTGATTATGCACCCCATGAGGTCTCTGGACCTTATTTGTACTAGGGCCTATGCCCAGGTTCCCAGGGTTAAACCTAGTGTGGGATGTAAAAAGCCTATGCCTGTTAGTAACCCTAATTCCCTCTGTCTCAAGTGTTTCAGTGAGAGCCAAGTTAGAGGCAGTGCTCTGTTTGTCATGACTTTAAGAACAAGACAAAGAAGCTGAGGGAAGAGCACCTCTGATACCTCCACATGGAAGTTACCCTTAGGCTGGCATCATCACCCCCTCAGTCCTCCAAGGAAAGTCTTCAAAGACTCTTTATCAGAGTGCTCCCCCAGCTGGTCCTGCAGAAAGAGGGTGCAGGAGATCCTCAACTCTAGTAACATCATCTTTGAGACTCAAGACTTCAGACCAGTCCTGGCCTCAGAAGCATAAGCAGAAGTTGGCTTCTGGCTCATTAAAGTCTTGGGTCAGGGACTCTTCCATGGAAGGCAATGGGATGCTGCTGTGCAACACTGCAGCACCGCATCTTCCAGCAGCATCCAGTAGACATACGGTGACATTGAAAAAAGGCGAGAAATGATTTTTTCCCATTTCTTTCACCGGGGGGTGGGGGGGATTGACGGCATATACTCTGAACCATCCACGACAATGTTTTGACCCTTCAGGCATTGGGAGCTCACCCAAGAATGCAGATGGTTTTTGGAGACTGCAGGAACTGTGGGATAGCTAGAGTCCTCAGTCCCCTGACCCTCCCTCTCTGAGCACCCATTTGATTCTTTGGCTTTCTGTTACGCTTGTCACGCAGCACTGTGTTGAGTCCCTGCAGTGGCCTCTGTCTATCATAGCCTTGGAGGTTTTTTCAAATGCTTTGGTATTTCATCTTTTGGAACGGAGTTCTGATAGAACAGATTCATCTCCCCGTACAGAGATCAGATTCAGAATCTCCCGTAGGGTCCATGCTGGAGCTCTTTTTTGATTCTGGGACTACATGATCACCTGTGCTGATCGGTGCTCCACGCTGGGCAAACAGAAAATGAAATTCAAAAGTTCATGGGGCTTTTCCTGTCTACCTAGCCAATGCATCCAAGTTCAGATTGTTGTCCAGAGCAGTCACAATGGTGCACTGTGGGATAGCTCCCGGAGACCGATACCGTTGAATTGCGGCCACACTAACCCTAATCCAAAATGGCAATACCGATTTCAGCACTACTCCCCTCGTCGAGGAGGATTACAGATACTGGTATTAAGAGCCCTTTATATCGATATACGCTGCTAAATTCGATATAAACTTATAGTGTAGACCAGGCCTGAGAGTGGTAGCCGTCTCCTGATACAAGAACTTATAAGGAGATCCGTAGGGAGGCCAAATGGTCATCTATTCATGCCTTCTCAAAATTGTGTAAGTTAGACATTCAGGCACCGGTGAATGCCGCCTTTTGTGCTCTGTGCAGTGGAGTCTTGGTAAAATACAAGGATTTACTACCCTGTGAATAGTTCTGAAGGCATACTGCATCATAGATTCACAGAGTTTAAGGCCAGAAGGAACCATTAGATCATCTCATCTGAACTCTTGTACCTCACAGACCATTAAATTTCACTTGATTACTCCTGTATTGACTCCAATAATTTGTACGTGATTGAAGCACATCTTCCAGAAAGGCATCCAGTCTTGATCTGAAGACACTAAGAAGTGGAAAATCCACCACTTCCATTGGTAGTTAATTCCAATGGTTAATCACTTTCGTTAAAAATGTGTGCCTTATTTCTAATTTGAATTTGTCTTGCTTCAATTTCCAGTGATTGTTTCTTGTTATGCCATTCTTCGACAGATTAAAGAGCTCTTTGTTATCAGATAATTCCCCCCGGATGGTACTTTTATGCTATACTCAATCTTTCAATCACCTTTTTGCTAAGCTAAACAGATTCAGCTGTTTAAGTCTTTCACTTTAAGGCCTTTCCTTCAGATCTCAGATCATTTTTGGGGGGTCTTTTTTCTGCACCCTCTCCAGTTTTGCTATATTATTTTTAATAAGAGGACACCAGAACTGGACACAGTATTCTAGTATTGGTTCCACCAATATCACATACAGACTAAAACATTTCCCTACTCCTGCTCACTACTCCCCTGATTATACAGCCCAGCATTGCAGTAGCCCTTTTTGTCACAGGATCACACTGAGCGCTCATGTTCAGTTGCATGTATATTACATCTGAACAATAACCCCTCCAACCAAACTTGAAATCTCATCAAAGAATGAAATCAGGTTTGTTTGACCAACTCTGTTTTTCATAAAACCATGTATCAGTATTAATTATATTTGTATCTTTTTAATTCTTTATCAAGTTAATTGCATAACAGATTTTCCACTATTTGCCCAAGACTGATGTCAGTCTAATTGGCCAGTGGTTACCACATCATCCCATTTGTCTTTTTTGAATATTGGCAGAACATTAGCAATCTTCCAGTCTTCTGGAATTTCCCCTAGATTCCAAGATGCATTAAAAATTAAGATGAGCACCCCAGAGATCTCCTTAGCCAACTCTTTTAGGGCTCCTGGATGTAAGCCATTCATGCCTGCTGATTTAGAAATTCCAATAGTTAATTGATCTGAATCCCTTGCAAATGAAAGATAATGGGAAAATGTAATATGACTTATCAAAAATTGCCTTCTTCTGAGTTACAAGGCCACAGACCTTACCTTGCTTGGAGTATATTGTTGCCAATGGGCTAAAAATGCCATTTAGTTCATTCCGAATTGGTTCATAAGGCTGTGCTGTGCAGTAGGAATTCACAGTTTATTAGAACAGTGTTTTAAACTCATTAAAAAATTTAAGGCCACTGGGGATATTGTCCTTTCTTTGGAAGCTCTGTTAACTGGTGGATTCTTCAGTTTAGCTGGCCATATCCTTTCATGCCAGTGACTGACAGAGACAACTCTGCCTGCATAGCTGGACTCAGGGAAAAAGTCAATTGGCTAATGTATCTGTGGACCTTGTAAATTAGAGAGAGGAAATTTTTGATAAGTCAAAATATATTTTCCTATTCCATAAGGGCTCCCTAATGGAAAACCTATTTACTCCTGTTACCCTGGATCATCTCACAGTCTTAACTGGAGAAAATGTGCTTATTATGTTTTTTACAATTATTTACCTTTTGTCTGTTAAAAAGAACGTAAATTTGACTTAAATTATAATAACTTTTATGAAGTACTCAGAAGAGGAATAGTGCTAAATACAAGTATTATACATTGTTGTTGTTTGGTTTGCATGTTGTCTGGGTTTTTCCTGTGCTGGTATCTGATATCTTTAGAAGCTATCCACTCATGCTAAACATAGCTCATATTCCATTAAGGACGTTTTCAGTGAAAGTCTTCAGTTTTTCTGTGTGTATCTTGACATTCACTGAACAGCTGCGAAAGAAATCATCAGCTACTGCCTGTGTAAGCAATATAGCTTTTGAAATCCTGCTAACCTTGGAACATCTGTTTCTTTCCATTTCTTGAGTCTCCTGACTCTCAGTTGAATTTTACCTCTTGCAGGTTTTAAAATGCAAACAAGCTCTTGAGCCCCTAATTGACAGAATAATATTGGAGGGAGTCATAATGCTCCTGGAGTGTCCTGTCTCCTTCCTGACTGCTTTACCAGTAGTCCAGGTTTATTTAAACTTTCCCACATCTGCCACTGAGTACAGAGTGCTTTTGAGTTTTTTCAAGCTGCAGAACTGAGCACGCAATTGAATTTGGCGTACTCAACAGTTGAGTTACCAGCAAGAAATCTTTTTATTTCCTCCTACAGAAAGAATCTTAGTTTTCAACCTACTATAATGAACAGAAAGCTGGACATGATGCCACAGATCCCACAGAGCCTTTCAATCCTTGCCTGCCTAAAAACTGATCAGAAATGGTTAGGTTTGTGCCTATTATCACTATATAGAAAGGGCTGCTTGCCCAGATTTGATATAGGGCTGGTGGTAATGGTTTTCTTCCATTGCTTGGGATGGGAGGGGGAGAGGAGGAAGAAATAAATGCCTCCTCTCTCCCCTTGGGTCCATGTGCTGGTGGAATACAGAGCAGTTACCAACTTTCTCAATCTGTCAACAGCCTTTGACACTGTCAGTCATGCTCCTCTTCTTGATATGTTGTCCACTCTTGATTTCTGTGATTCAGTCCTCTCTTGGTTCTCATGCTATCTCTCTAATCACTCCTTCAGCATGTCAGAGGATCCTCATCCCTCCGACTTTGGCAGAAGGTTTTACAGGCCTCTATCCCCTTGTGTTCTCCATCTACACTATATCTCTGGATAATATCATCCACTAACACAAATTCCACTACCATCTCTGTGCTGAGGATTCTCTGGTTCACCCTCCTTACTCTGGACCACTCTACTTTTTTCCACGCTAAAATCTTGGCCTGTCTTTTTTTAACATGCGCAATTTCAGCTTTATGCAGTCGGCAAAAACAAGAAAAAAAAACAAAAAAAAAGAGAAAAATCACAATTTAAATACTGTTTCTGTAGTGCAGGCGATTCCCACCACCATTACACCCAATGTAATTTTGACTATATGCGATTTTCGCTTTATGCGCTGACTTCGGAACATAACCCCAGCGTAAAATGAGACAGACCTGTATTTCCTTATGGATGACTAGCCATCACCTCCAGCTCAATGTGGGTAAAACAAAATTCAGGCCTGTAACCTGGGTGCCACATTTGACTCAGTCCTTTCTCTAGGTTCTCATGTCTAAGCTATTCCTAAATCTTAATAATTCTTTCTGCATAACATCTCTAAGATAATGGCCTTTCCTATCCATCCTCACAGCTTAAACTCTTGTCCAGGCTTTCATCATCTTGCACCTCAGTTGCTACCAGATCCTCTTAACATTGACATATCTCATTTTTCCCACTCTTATCCATTTTGAATACTGCTACAAATACCATTTTTCCCAGCCCATCATTTTGACCTGGTCACTCCCTCTTTGGCTCCCTTTTCTCTCAGTTAAAAATAAGCTAATTATCTTCACTTTCATGGTCCTTTATGGGCTATCCCCACATTTCCTATAATTTCTCATTCTCTCCTGCCTCTACTCACCCAGTGATGCCTGCCTCCATTGCTCACTTGTTACATTTTCAAGCAAACATCTTTGCACTTTCTCCCATGCTCTCCCTCATGCTTGGAATAGCTCTCCACCTCATTGTCCTCCTTCAGATCTCCTCTTAGAACTGTTCTTCACTAGGATGTCTGCAAAAACTTGACAATGGCTAGCCCATTGGTGTTCTGAGACCAATCCCTATCATGCTGACCAGTGCTGCATCATTGTTTCTTTCTGCCTCCCTGTCAGTCTATATTCACCTATTGTCTCTTGTCTTATATTTAGACTGTAAGCTATTTGGTGCAGGGCCTGCCTTTTGTCCTGTGTTTGTACAGTACCTAGCACAATGAGGTCCTGGTACATGACTGGGGCTCCTTGGTGCTCCTGCAATACAAATTAATAACCAGCTGCTCTCCTGTTAGTGCCTTGTGCCTGTGAGAGACAGAGGGGTAACCAGCCTCCTGCCCCCCACAGAGACAGAGGAATGAGTTGCATGCTCGTATTCCACCAAAGGATTCAAAGTGACATAGAGATGCCTTAGGGAAACAAGATGATAATCTCATCTATTTATCTGGTAGTCACCGTTCTTATTTTAAAATACTGAGAGGCAAAATGAATGTACATACTTAGCAAAGTAGTTAACTTGTGTTCAAAGAATATTAATAAGAACAGTCCTGGGTTCACACTGGCAGAGCGGGCTCAAAGGAAAGAAGTGAGACCCTCGAACTGAGGGCTAGTAGGGGACTAGTGCTGACCAAAAGGTGGTGCCTACTGGGAAGCAGACCTGGCCAGGGAGTGCTTACATAAAGCAGCTCTGCCACACAGTGGGTCCTGCCTGCTGAGCAACTGTTGAGATGGTAGTAGGAATTAAAACTGCTCCTCACTCTTAGGTCAGGTCTACACTATGGGTTAAGTCAACCTAAGTTACACAACTCCAGCTATGTGAATAATGTAGTTGGAGTTGACGTACCTTAAAGTGACTTATTACGGTGTTTACACCACACTGGGTCGACAGGAGAAACTCTCCAATCGACTTACCTTATACTTCCAGTGGACTATCGGAGTCTACGGGAGAGCGATTGGCAGTGGTTTTAGTGGGTCTTCACTGGACCTGCTAAATCGACCCCTGGTACATCGATTGCCACGACATCGATCCTCGGTAAGTGTAGACAAGCCCTTAGAAATGCTGGTAGGAAGTAACAGAAACAGCCTTTGGGGTGGAAGGATGGAGCTAACAGTTAAATGACAGCCTGGCACTCAGGAGACCTGGTTCACTTCCAGGCCATTCCCCAAACTTCCTGCCTGACCTTAGGCAAGTCAGTTAAACTGCCCTGTGCCTCAGGTCCTGTCTGTGAAATGAGGAGAACTGTTCTGCCCTACCTTCCATGAGTGTTAGGCCAATAAAATTCATCGATGATTGAGGCACTTAGATACTATAGTGATAAGGATCAGATAAATATCAAGGGACCTTGCTAGCACAATTGCAGTGAATCTCCCACAAAAGTTAAGTTAAATGAGGGTAGCTTCACTGGTTGTTTTTTCCAATTCGTGGTTACGTTGTCAGTATACAAGATTGTAAACTTAACAGTAAGTGAAAAGTCACTATTATTACTCTCTGGACTGCTGGTGCAGTGCATCCAGTTGTCCCTCACTTGAGACTTCATCCCACACAAACTTAGGGCTTTTTCTTTTTAATTGCAGCAGAGAATCTTTTTAATTGATGACAATTATTCTAGAATTAAAATGCCAGGTAAAGAAATATAAGGGTTATAGCAATGTATTGATGCCAGTAAAATACATATTTAAGCCTTCTAGCAGCTTCTCTGATTTGGGAGACTTTTGATCCCACGTGTGGGTATTAGCAGGTTGAGAGGGATTGCTGCCTGTAGCAGTTAACCTTCTCATTCTCATCTTCTAATACACCACTAACTCGATATAATGCCGCTCGATATAACACGAATTTGGATATAACGCGGTAAAGCAGTGCTCCAGGGGGGCGGGTCTGCGCACTCCGGTGAATCAAAGCAATTTCAATATTAACACGGTTTCACCTATAACACGGTGAGGTTTTTTGGCACCCAAGGACAGCGTTATATCGAGGTAGAGGTGTATTCCCACTGTGACAGAGAGGGACTGTTTCTTGCTGCATAAGAGTAACTTTGGTATCATGCTTTAATGGGATGAGCAATAATATGGGAAATAAGGACTCTCCACAGCACTCTTGAACTGAGTACCTGATACTGCATCTCCTTCTTCATTGTTCCCAGGTCAGTAATTAAGGAAAAGCTAAAGTCCCCAGAGCTGGTTTCAGGTAGCTTGGCACTGAAATTCACACTTGTCTGGTCAAAGACATAATTAAAAAAAACAGAATTATATACACTGCCTTTACATCAGAGCCACATAGGCCCATATTTTTAAAGGAATTTAGGCATTGCTCTTCAAGTGACTTAGCATCTGTGTCCCATTTTCAGACGTGACTGGAGCCTGAGACTTAGGCTCCTTGGTACCTGAGTCACTTTTGAAAATGGGACTTAGCTGTTAAGTCACTTAGGCCTTACGATGCTGAGTGGAGTAATGCCTTAATACCTCTAAAAATCAGGCTGTAGCATCCACATCTTGTATGTTTTATTTCGTTGCTCACATTCAGCACACTGATGAAGAGGTGAGCCTAGCACTTCTCCAGTTTATCAATTGTCAATTTTTTATTCTAATCTGTGATTAAAGATAAGTTTGGTTAAAATAAGGTATATTCTCTTCCCTTGTAAACTGGTAATTCAGATACTTTGCAGCTACCCTAAGGTTCCTGATTCAATAAACCTCATCTTGCTTTGATAAAAAATGGACACTGATCAGATTTCTGGCTTAAGAGTTTATATAGCACCCATCACAGGTTATCTAAGCATTCTGTTCTTTATTCTTTTGTCCTGTCTTTCTAGAAAAAATAGGAACACATTGAACATTCCAATAAAATAAACAGAAAGAAAACTGTTTCCATATTAAGGAAAGTCATCCACACAGTATGTAAAATTGTCTTGGCAAACATTGTAGACCTTAAGCGGGGAGTCAGGAAAGGAAGGGGCCCACCAACAATGTAACTGAATTTCAGAGAGAGAGAGAATTCCTCTGTTTATTAGCCAATATTTAGGGGCAGATGGCCCTGTTTGAGTAAACATGAAGCAGCTATAATAATTAATTTCTTACATACCGAATCTCTTACATCTGTAGATCTCAACGTGTTGTACAAAGGAGTCAGTATTATTATTAACATTTTACAGATGGGGATATGAGGTACAGAGAGGTGAAATTACTTGGTCAAGGTCACTTGCAAGCTAATGTCAGAGCCAGGAATATAACTCAAGTCTCCCGAGTCCCACTCCAGGGCTCTAACCTCTAGTCCACATTGCCATCCCATGAAGCAGCTATTGTAGAGCTTTGTTCTTAGTGTACATACAAAGCTCAATAATTACTACTGAAGTCACATCATCTGGGAGAATTCCTAGGGCACTTAATTCCACTCATATATCAGTAATACTTCCATATCAAGTTCAAGTTCATCATCCTCTCCTACAAGATCCAGTGTAATCTTAATACCACAAACTACATTCTCTGCTCCCCATCTCACTTAATCCTCTTGTTTTGTCTTAGTTAAAATACTAAAGTACTTTATGGCAGGGACTGTGCCTTATTTATGTTTGTAAATTATAGTGTAAATTAATAGTGCTATAAATATTTTTAATTACAATTACTAGTATCTATAGTCTAGAGAAAGCATATAGGAATTAAATGGCCTCTTGGGAAAAGGGTTAGGAAAATAGATGTAATGGATTTAATGGATATGCAACATTAATTTCATACACTCTCACTGCCTCACACTCTTACCATCACATTGGAAACAAGCATTTTGAACCACTGAATACTTTCATTCTGAGAACATTATGATTGTTTATATTTAGAATTCCTTTAGACTCTGTCTCAGTTGTAAGCGGAAACAGTATATAGTTGTCACAGTCAGCAGCCATGTGAAATCATTACCCTTTGGTGTTTTTAATTGATCACAGACACAGAGTGTTGATGTAGTGAAGTTATTACTCTTGCACCATAGCAGTTCATCAGTTCATTCCAACTTTTGTTCACCGTATCATAGATCTTAGCTCTTTAATTATAAGATTGGTGTTTATTTTATGCTATGTGCCACTGTGGATAGTTTTGAAGTAGAAAGCAAAATAGTTTGTCTTTGAAAAATACAGCACTGATCAAGGCATTTAAACATGAACCAGAAACAGATCAGAATTCTGAAAAAATCACAATGTGAACCAGATCGTCGTTCTTCCAGAAGGTCATGTCCCATAGCTCCTACTCTCTCCCTAGAAGCTATAATTGTTAAACCCTAGTCAAGGATGAACTCACCTTTAGAGTTATCAGGAAAACATGAAATAACCACTGTGGTTAAGTCTGTGTGAATCTCTGAAGTGAGATTTGGAACATGATTTAGATTTAAAGGGACACTGTCAATTTAGAAATCATACTCGTCTCTGAAATTTTTGTACCTAGGGGCGTTACAAATAACACCTAAGATTGCTCCAACTAAAAGAGTACAGGAAACATATCTTTGTTTTCCTTTGGCATTTGGCTGCAGTCTCTAGATAAACAGTTTGACTGATGCTTCTGTTCATTCACTGTCCATTCGGTTTGTGTGGGTCTTCTACACAACAACAGGAAATAGAAAAACATTCTTAAAAATAGGAAAATACTGTAAATGACAAAATTGGAGAGCATGCCACATGAAAATACTTTAACTCCAATTTAAAATTGACTAGATTTTAAGTTGACTGTTCCTTTTACATTCTGTGTAAACAGAATCATTTCAGAAATAAATTGAAAAAGTTTCCTTGAACATTTCAGCAGAATGCAACAGTGCTTGTACTCTTGCCAGATGTTGACAAAAAGCTGCCAGATGCTGTCTATAAATGGGTGCTCTTCTACGCCTTGTCACACAAGGTATATAGGCCCTGATTCAGCAAAGCTCTTAAGCATATGATTAAGCATACTTAAGGACTTCGATGAACAAGGATGGACGTAAGCAACTTATACATGTGTTAGCGAAAATCTGGCATGAAATAGCAGATTCATTCTCTTACTAACACACTTTAACCAGCCACTCTTTGCCTGTTAAGACTAAGGCCCCCATTTTTGCAAGACGTTTAAGCATGTTAACATAAAGCATGTACTTAAGTCCATCTTTGTTCAGCAAAGTATTTCAAGTTTGTGCATAAAGATAAAGATAGGTCCTGATTCACTTAAGCATATGTACTTACTATAAATTAAAAGTATCTGTAGAACTCTCACTACTACCTCCCTAGAGTGCTCACTACACAGAGTGACTGTGTGTCTTACTGTAGTGTTCTATATGTTGACTTGCTAGTGCAGTGATCTAGGAATTCAATTCTGCATCCTTCACTGTAGAAGTTCAAATCATAATGCAAAATCAAACAATAGAAGGTCAAATATTTTCCCATAGATTTTATTTCTTTGTGCAAAACCAAAGAACTCCATACTCCTTACTCAAGCACACTCTTGTTGAGCTCAATAAGAGTTTGCACATATAAGGAACTCAAGAGTGACTCCATCAAAAGTAAGAGTGATTCTTTATTCATAGATTCATAGACTCTAGGACTGGAAGGGACCTCAAGAGGTCATCGAGTCCAGTCCCCTGCCCTCAGCAGGGCCAAATACTATCTAGACCATCCCTGATAGACATTTATCTAACCTACTCTTAAATATCTCCAGAGATGGAGATTCCACAACCTCCCTAGGCAATTTATTCCAGTGTTTAACTA
>NC_133792.1:26316649-26335947 GCF_003597395.2 Chelonoidis abingdonii
ATTGTGTTTAGTTATGGCACTTCAGGTTCTCTGTTATACCTATACTTCTGCATTGATTAGGCTCTAAGATATGCTTTGATCTTAACCCCCAGTTTGCCCTGACCTCCTTTTCTGTCTGCCATTATAGCCCACAATCCTCTGGTTTTCCACCCATCTCCAGGTCTTCATGTTCCCCACTTACTGTGGGCTAATAACAAAACTCACACTTCACCACACCATGAACCATAAGAAAGCAACACTTCAAATCACTAGGTTAGCAGCACTGTGATGCAAAGGTCTTTCCCCTCCTTCAGAAAGTGAACGCCATTCATGCTCAGCCCTCCTCGAATAGCATCCGTGGTCGAGGATCCAGAGCCCTCCTGCGCACCATCTTCGCAGCCAGGCATTCACTCCATGATGCATCTGTCTCTGCCCGGGGCCCCTACTGACAGGGAATCAAAAGGAATACCACCTGTTGCTCCAGAAACTCTCCCCTTCACCCGTACTCCCAAGAGCCCTGTAGTCACTCTTGATCCGCTCAGTGTCACACCTCGCAGTATCATTTGTGCCCACATGGATGAGTAGCATGGGGTAGTAGTCAGAAGGCCGGATAATCCTCGACAATGCCTCTGTAACATTTCGGATACGAGCCCCTGGCAGGCAGCATACCTCCTGAGATGAAATGTCAGGGCGACAGATGGGCGCCTCCGTCCCCCTCAGCAGAAAATCTCCGACCACCACTACCCTACGTTTCCTATTTTCAGTGGTGGCAGCAGACCTCCCAGCCTTAGGGGTACTAGTCTTCTCCTCCTTTACTGTAGGGGGTGATTCCTTCTCTCTTGTATCAAGAAGAGCATAACAGTTACCTATTACCTCAGTGGGAGGGTTCGCAGCAGGGTGGAGCGCTGCCAGAAGCAACCAGCTGCCAGTGTCCACCCTGAGCCATCTCCTCCTCCACCAGTGGTATGTCAGCAGTTCTGTGAACTGGGACAGCTACCTCAACTGTCTCCACATGGACGCTGTCCAGGAATTGCTCGTGGATATGGATGCTCCTCAACCTATCCACCTCCTCCTGTAGCTCTCCCACCTGCTGCCTGAGAGATTTGAGTAGTGTCCCTGTGGATGCTTCACTGTAGGTATGTCTGCATGCCTTCGCTGCTGATCGGAGAACTTCGGTAGCAGTGTCCAGTGGGCCTACATATGCATTGTCTCTCCTCGTGCTGTGCCATGAGGCTAGCCTGTAATCGCGGGCTAACCATCCTCAGTTCCTTCTCAGCCATCCCTGGCTAGAGACGGAGGCCTTAGCTGTCCGTTAGTGGATTGTTAACTCTCCTTTTCAGTTGTTAATTTTTATCTTTTAGGAAACCCTTTAGCCTTCTTTTGACTTTTATTTGACCATGCCTTAAACAACAATAACAACAAAAAGAAGAAAGAAAAGATTATGTTCTTGTGGTGACCCCTGTGGGCTGGAGGCAGGGGGGAGACCAGGGCATGTCTAGCTCTCTGGGCTTCAAGAAGTGTTGCACTTGCAGCAAGGCAATCCCAGTCATGGCAAGCACTCCCAGTGCATTCTCTGCCTTGGCAAGGGCCACAGCCAACAAAAGTGTTCCCTCTGCCAGCAGCTGCAGTCGAGGTCTGCCAGGATAGAGAGCTCTGCCAGAAAAACATCTTTATGGAGGCAGCTCTACAACATCAGCCCTCAGGCAGACATGAGTTTTCCGCTCAACCTTCAACTTTGAAGGCTAGTGGCTCGAAGAAATGGTCTGGGGATTCCTCTCACAAGTTGAAAAAGAGAGTGGGAAGTCCCCTCAACGAGCCCAGGGATAGTCAAAAGCGATCACCATCTCGCTCGGTATCCTCTGCACCATTGTCACCAAGATCGTCCAGCACCTATGCCTCCCGGTGACTGTCAGTGTTCGGTACTGTTGATAGGCCCATGAACACTTTGGGCACAGGCACCGAATCTTCGGTACAGAAATACAAGGGCAAATGCCCTAAGACGCTCCTGGTACACGAGCTGTCATCTGCCAGCAGCATCGACTCATCTGGCAACTGAGAGATCAGTACAGGCAAGGTCTCCATCTCTCCTGGCACCACCTACAACACTGGGACACTCAGTACTGGCAGAATTCCATGAGACCGGTGAACTAGCTATGTTGGAAGCTCCTGACTCTGCCCCTCACTACCAAGATTATGGCAACGAGACACGGCTGATCAAGGGGTATTTCCCCACAGTCATGCCATGCCCCTCCAATGTCGAGTAAGGGATTGGACAGTGAGCCAGACGGAATTTCTCTATACTCTTCCCAAGCTCCATATGGGACCCAATATTGACAAGATCCAGGAATGTGCCACCAAATGGCATCTTCCATCTTTGTATGGTCACCCGTGGGCACCTCCACCAAGCCTATGCCATGCCAGTGGCCATACTTGGAGCCGTGGGCAGTCCTTGAGAGGCATGCACCCTTGGCGATGGTATCACAGGCATCAGAACCTCAAGAATTAGAGGAGCAAGAGGTGGATATAAAGGAGGAAGTCACTCCCCAAGGCCATATCCTCTTCTTTGCTGGAGAAAGTGATCATGCCATCGCCACCTTCCTTGGCAGATGATGTCCACTTGTTTCAAGAGCTGGCAAAGAGAATGGAGGACACCCTCTGCATGCCATTGGAGATTAAAGATATGCATCACCTGCTTATCAATATCCTCTATTCTTCATCTACCACAAAAATCGCCCTCCCAATCAATGAGGCCATCCTAGAGCCAGCTAAACCCAGTCTGGCAAACCCTGGCTTCGGTGTCCTGACATGCAAGCCATCAGACAAAAAATATTATGTGACCACGCACCCATTTGGCCATCATTTGGCAGTGTTCCGGAGTGCCTGGGAGCGTATAAAGGTCTTCAGGGACCTTTCTCACAAGAGTCTACTACAGCAGGATATAAATCGACTCCTGCAGTTAGGAGTCAGTTGTAGAACCAGTATCTCAACATCTATAAGGCATCAACTCTCATTACTTCCTAATACCCAGAAAGAAGGGAGGTTGGAGACACACCCTGGACCTCACAGCTCTCAATGAGTTAGTCAAAGCCCAGAAGTTCAAGATGGTCACCCTATTGATGGTCATTCCATCACTGGAAGAGAGACACTGGTTTTCTGCCCTTGATATACAAGATGTCTGGTTTCACATCTCAGTACTACCAGCTCACAGACATTTCCTCAGGTTGACTCTGTGCCACAGCCACTACCAATACAAAGTCCTTTCATCTGGATTTTCATCGGGCCTTCGAGTATTTTGCAAAGTTCTCTCGGTGGCCACCCACCTGTGATCTCAAGGGATCATGATCTACCGTTACCTGGACAATTGTCTCCTCAGGGCCTGGCTGCTTCAGGAGTCTCACTGAGCCACCAAAGATACGACACACTTGTTCACAGCGCTGGGCCTGTAGCTCAGTTCCCAGAAGTTGACACTCACACCAGTATGACATCTAGAGTTCATAGGGGTCAACCAAGACATGCTGGAGGCCAAAGCCTTCCTACCTCAGGACAAATTTCAATCCCTGGTATCGCTTGTAGACACAGCTCAGTGCAGCCCTCAGGTGCCAGTAAGAATCTGCCTCCAGTTCCTGGGGCATACAGCAACCAGCACGGCAATGATTCCACATGCCAGACTTCACATATGATGCCTACAGCTGTGGTTCAGCTCAGTTTACAGACCAAGCAGGGACAGTCTGGACGAACCCGTATCACTGCTCACTGCCACCAGGCAAATGGTCGCCTGCAGAGATCTCCGTGCACAGCAATCTCCTTGAGCTAAGAACGGTCAGTAACGCCTGCACCAATTTCCTCCTGTGGATAACAGGATCATATATAAAGCTCCTGACGGACAACATAGCCTGCATGTATTATATCAACTGCCAGGGAGGAGCCAGATTGCCCTTTCTATGCACAGAGGCAATGGAACTGTGGAACTGGTGCATCTCTCACGTCATCTTATCTGTGGCTTACTTCCCGGGCATGCAGTGTGTGGTAGTGGACAAGCTCAGTTGCACCTTCCTGCACGACCACAAGTGGGAGATGCACTCGTCAGTACTTCACGACTTGTTCGTATGGTGGGGAACACCATCCACAGATCTGTTTGCCACTTATCGGAACAAGAAGTGTCTGCGGTACTGTTCCAGGACAGGGATCAGCCAGCACTCTCTGGGTGATGCGCTCCTTCTCCCAAGGATCTTTACGCCTTCCCTTCATTTTCTCTTCTCCTGAAAGTCCTGCTAAAGATAAAGAGGAACGGCTCGTAAGTAATTTTGATTGCTCCCACATGGCCAAGTCAGACCTGGTACCCTTACGTGATACGGTTTGCAAAGTGTCCACTGATCTCACTCCCAGCCACTCCACACCTTCTTTCTCAGGACAAAGGGCATACCATTCATCCCAACTTGGGGATCCTCTGCCTCAAAGCATGGCTTCTATGTGGTTACAGCACCTAGAGAGGTCATGCTCAAAGGAAGTGCAAGAGGGTTTAATGTACAGTAGGAAGTCCACCACATGACGTACTACACAAGCAGAAATGATCCAGGTTCCAGATTTGGTGACTATCCCAACAAATTTTCCAGTATCAGCAACTCTTCCACATATTATGGAATATGCCCTTAATACTTTCGCACCTAACCAGTAAAAGGTTTCTTAAGCAAATAACGAACCTCTTCCCTCAATTTCAACTTCCTACCCCCTCATGGGATCTAAACCTAGTGTTGAAAAGCCTGACTAGACCTCCCTTCAAACCTATGGTAGCATACCTATTGATGAAAAGGGTCTTTCTGGTTTCTCAGTTAGAAGAATAGGGGCAATACCAGCTCTGATGGCATGTCCCGCGTATAGAGTATTCTTCCCTGACAGGGTTACACTTAGGCCGCATCCAAGGTTCATCCCTAAAGTGACTTTCTTGTTTCACATGAATAAGTCTATTCACTTTCCCACCCTCTACCCCAAGCCTCACTGAGACAAGAGGGAGGCCATGCTGCATACCCTAGAAGTTAGGAGAGCCCTTGCATTATACCTCAACAGGACAAAAAAGGCCTTTAGGAAGTCCCCTAGTCCATTTCTCTCTCTGACAGAAAGAGCTAAGGGCTCGGCGATATCAGCCCAAAGACTATCCAAGTGGGTTTGAAATTTCATGTGAGAATTCTACCAAATTCTCATAACATGACACTTCCAGACTTGATTTGTACACATTCCACAAGATTGATCTCATCTGTTGCCTTCCTCAAGAACGTCTCCGTCTGAGAGATCTGCAGAGAAGCAATGTGGGCGTCAGGCCTAGATTGTTACTTTAAAACCTGCCTTCAGGAGGGTATCATCCCAGATCATGAAGTGTGTGTCCGCGTCACACTACCTCCCCAGCTCCTCCCCTTGTTCTACAAGGAGGAATAAATTACTTCATCTCTTCTTGTGGAGCAGCTAATTCCCTTCTGTGTGCACAGCCAGTTACTGAGGCAGGAGGAGACTTCATTTCCCATCTTTGTCTGCCCCCTACCTGCCCACTTGTTTGCCTCATAGAATGCTGGACAAGTAGCCTTTGTTCTCTTCAGTGGAGCTGGAGTGACAATTTGATCAGGGCAGTAAGGGGGACTTACTCAGCTGTGCAAACACATAATGGCTGTGACAGTCTAGCCCAGAGTAAGACTGTCAGAACTGGACTCAAAGAGGAGAAGTGAAAGTAAAGAGTTTCTCAGAGGTCTCAGTCCAAACTATAATGCTGGAAGACGTCTCTTCGTTGAAGCAGGACTGTATTAAAGAACTATTGCATGTTTTATTTCTGCAATATATTAAGTTTCTCTCTTCCTGTCATCAGGAAAATTATGCTTACATGAGCTATACAGAAATATGCAAAGTTATAGTAATAATAAAACTAATATTTACACTAACAGAAGAAATCATAGAGGACTAGTTTCCATTCGGTGCACTCCAGCTATAGGATGCTTCAGGCAATCTTCAGGGCACCTGCTTTTTTATAACATTTTGTTTCCTTTACTTTTCCAGAAGCATGAGAGGAAAAAACAACTGAATGCACAGTTTTGTTTTTCAAAAGCTATTTTGTCCTTATTCTTTTTGGTTTTATAGTAAGTAGGCAGTTTTAGTTTACTAAAATTCCTCTCAATTTATTTTCAGAGATTTTACTTCGAGTTCTGCCTCATCATTCAGAACTTTCCAGTATGGCAGCTGGATCCATCCTAGCTACAGCCTCCCTGCACATCTATATTACGGTTGTGTTTTGGAATGTTGACAAGTTTTTATTCTTTTCTCTTTGTCAGCATTGAGTTATTACATAAAAACCATGTTCATCCACAGTGGTGAAGCATAGCCTTTATGCTTGGAAATTAGTCCTGGAGACAGTAGCTGCAACAAAGCTCAAGATCAAATGGACAGAGTGATCAGTAAAATAAATGTCAGTCCATATTCTGATCCATACACAGCAATGTGATTGCTGTTGGAAGAGTCATGAATGATTTGGTTCTCATACTGGGTGCCATGGAACTTGATTTACTGTCTTGTGGGTATGACTGAGACAGAAATTAGTTTTAAACACATGGAGCATGAAAGTCAGCCACCACCAATAGACAACATTTTACTCAGCCTCTGTACAGGCCAGAGATGTCGGCTTTGATGCTCCAATGTCCAACTGCTGCCATGTGAGAGATCTTTGCGTTGTGTTTTTCGATAATCAGTGCTTCATTTGTATCCAGGTATATGTGGGTTAGAGTTTTAAAATGGAACGCCTGGTTGACAAGGGACCCTGGTGGCTCCGGCCATTAAAAGTCCAGTTGACTGCGCGCAGTGGGGCAGGCAGGGTGCCTGTCTGACTCTGTGCAGCTCCCGGGAAGCTGTCTGCATCTCCTTCGGTCTCCCAGGCATAGGGGCAGTTGTGAGGTCTTGCGTGCTGCCCCACTCCTGAGCACTGCACCTCTCCTCTGGGAACCGCAGCCAACAGGAGCTGTGGGGGTGATGTCTGCAGGCAGGGGCAGTGCACGGAGCTGCCTGGCCGTGCCTCCGCCTAGAAGCCAGAGGGACAGGCCTGCTGCTTCTGGGAGCCGCCTGAGGTAAGCATCGCCCGGAGCCCTCACTCCCTCTTGCACCCTAACCCCCTGCCCCAGTTCATTGAAAATGAGCAAGTGAGCAGGGGTGGGGGAGACCGAGTGATGGAGGGAAGGGGGATGGAGTGAGCGGGGGCGGGGCCTTGGAGAGAGGGTCAGGCAGGGGTGGGGCCTTGGGGAAGGGGAAAGGTAGAGGCGGGGCAAAGGTTTTTAGTTTTCTGCAAATAGAAAGTTGGCAACCCTACTGTGGGTGGGCATGTGTTTGCACATTTCTCTCTCTATCTTTTAGGGGGAAATGGAGTATCTGGGGAGTTTTATAGATTAGATTGAATGATGATAGACTAGCCATGATAGAATCTCAAGCACTGAAATTATGTTGATTGCTTTAGATAAGAGATATTGATAGACGGGTTCTTTACACTACCCAGACTTTGTGGGATGGGTGCAGAGTGTTTCCATTGGCATGGACGACATGAAATGCAGGCATCGCACTGGACTGGGACTGACAGTAGATGAGGTCTAGTTGCCACAGATTATTTATCTAAACCAGAGTGGGCAAACTTTTTGGCCTGAGGCCCACATCTGGGTGGGGAAATTGTATGCAGGGCCATTAATGTAGGGCTGGGACAGGGAGTTGGGGTGCGGGAGGGAGTGTGGGGTGTAGGAGGGGGTACGGTGTGCAGGAAGGGGCTCACGGCAAGGCATTGGGTCACAGGAGGAGTGTGGGTTACAGGAGGGGGCTCAGGGCAGGGGGAGAGGGTGCAGAGTGCAGGAGGGGGCTCAGGGAAGGGGGTTGGGTTGCGGCAGGGGGCTCAGGGCAGGGGGAGAGGGTGCAGAGTGCAGGAGGGGGCTCAGGGAAGGGGGTTGGGTTGCGGCAGGGGGCTCAGGGCAGGGGGAGAGGGTGCAGAGTGCAGGAGGGGGCTCAGGGAAGGGGGTTGGGTTGCGGCAGGGGGCTCAGGGCAGGGGGTTGGGGTGCAGGGTGTAGTAGGCACTCGGGGTGTAGGTTCCGGCCTGGCACCACTTACCTCGAGCAGCTCCGGGGTGGCAGTGGCACACAGTGGGGCTAAGGCAGGCTTCTTCCCTGCCCTGGCCCTGCGCTGCTCCCAGAAGTGGCCAGCATGTCCAGCAGTGGCTCCTGGGGGTGGGGCTGGGCAGGTGGCTCCCCTTGCCTGCGGATACCACCCCCGAAGCTTCCATTGGCTGCAGCTCCCTAACCCTAACCCTCCCCCAGGGGCTGCAGGGACATGGTGCCAGCCACTTCTGGGAGCAGTGTGGGCCAGGGCATGCAGGGAGCCTGCCTTAGCCCCATTGTGCCTTAAGGCTGGCAATCCCACAGGCTGGATGTGGCCCACGGGCCATAGTTACCTCCCCGATCTAAACAATTCATGTTGCTAGTTCTGTGAAAATGTGTAACATTTATTACGAGTTCTAAATTAGCTTGTCTTTTGGTCCTTTACCATATTTTTTTACTTTTTTCTAGATTCTTGAGTTAAAAATGAGTAGATATTTTTAAATATAGAGTGAAATCCTGGTTCTATTAAAGTAAATGGCAAAATTCCCATTGGTTTACCTGGAGCCATGATTTCACCCATAGAGTTTCCACAAACTATAAATTTTCAGAGTATAATTTGGTGTGACCAAACAGAGTATAACAGTTTTACTGATCTTTACAATTATGCTGATCCAGAATCTAAAGCCATATCTGAAACCTTGACAGTGATATCATGCCCTCTCTTTCAACATGCTGGGGTGGTCCTGCCATCCTTACTTTGAATAGTATCTTGTTGCAAACGGTTCTATTGAAATGACTCAGAGAGTAGTGCTTGAGGAGTAACTTCTGCAAGTAGTTGCAGATGGTTGACTTCATGGTTATTGTCTTAGAGAGTTTCTCTGTATTTTGTAGATAGTAGTAGTTAGAAACCAGTAATTAGGTTAGTTTTATTAGTTGTAAGTAGTTGTGTTAGTCTGGAGAGAAACCTAGTGGATATGCTCACCAGGTTTTAAACACTGTCCATCGTGTTGGTATCCCAAATTGTGACCCCCTACATATAGTGCCTTTTTTGTCTCAGTAAGGAACACGTTAAAGAAAAGTGTAGGGTATATTATTTGTTCAAGAAAAGGCAGATTGCCAGAGTCCCACACCTCAAACAGTACCTCATGGAGCAAGCCTGAGGCCTGTTTCAGCCCCCTGAGGCCTTGTCTGACCCCTCAGTCTACTATAGAGGTGACAGTGATCTCTGACAGACATTTGGACTGGGACTCTCCCCAGAGAGGGGACCAATATCTCTTCTCTGGGCCTCCCCAAAAGAGGACTCATAAAACTGACTGAAGTTGAGCCATTCCCAGTCCAAGAGAAACTCTTCCAAGAGGAGTACAGAGCATTACCAGGACTCCTCAGGTACCTAGGTTAGAGCCATGTCATCCACCCACTCCGTTACTGAGATGAGAACAGATCAGTACTGTACCATCAACTTCAGTACTATCTGTGGGACAACCATTGAACCTGGTACTAATGAGCTCCATTTCTTCACCAGCATTGTCAGTACCAACAACCCAACAGACTTATCAGGCAGCAACTGATTTGTTTTTCGTCTCTGTTCCAGATTTTTGTGTACATGAGTCCTCAGCAGTAGAAGTGCCCCCTGCAGTTCCTGGCTCATCTGAATCTGTCACTCTGGAGTACAGATTGTTAAAGGCACCATTGTTGGTACCAGTTAAGAAGCCCACCAAAAAAGTTACTTCATCATTGTCTTTGGCACCAGTGTGCCATCTGTCTCAGTATTAACCTATTCTTTACCTTCAGTGTCAGTCTCTGTCTCAGCACTCAGAGCTATGGTACTGGACCATTCCTCGGATAGGACACTGACAGTACTTCATACTTTGGCACCAGTGCCAAAATCCGTCCCAGCAACAACTTTCAATGCGGTCTTGACATCTTGGGGCATTTGCGGTACCAGCTACCATGCCAGGTTTGGTACAGATATTGCCTCTTTCCACTGGCTACAAATAGATCAGGGCATTTAGTGGCCCCATCAGGGTGGCTCCTGTGTTGTCCAATGATTATTCACAAGGTCCATTGTGCTCCTAAGCATTGGTTGAATAAGTGTTCCACACCACCTTCAGAGGAAGAGCATCAGTAGAGAAACCAACACTGTTCCTTTAGGAGAGACAGGTCAGCAGGACCTGGTTCCTACTCACCTCCTGTGTCATATACTTTTCCTCATTGGTCCCCTCAGAGCCCATGGGGTTGGGCTCCCCACTCTCCAGTATCCTGATCATTGGCACACTCCAGAGGAAGGTCACCAGACCATTTCGTTACTTGACTTTCTAAGTCACCTATATTGGGGACCCATACAAATATTGCTCCCACTGAGCCTCCAGTACAGCAGTGTGAGCCACTACCACAAGAACCAGTCCAACTACAGGAAAATCCACTCGCTCTTGTTACTTTGTCACTGGATAATTCCATGGCCACAGATTCTTCCTCCCCTTTTCCAGAGATTTTCCCTACCAAGGCCTCCTAAGAAGGATGGCTGCAGCATTGGACGTTCAAGTTGAATTTGTCAAAGAGAATATTCATTGGATTTGGGACAGTCTTTAGTTGTCAGCCAATCAAAGGGTTGCCATCGCTATAAATAAGACTTTCTTTGAGCTGGCAAAAAGCACTTAGTACACACTACCTTCCTTAGCACCTACAGCTAAGTGCATGGACAAGCATCATTATGTCCCTATTCAAGGCTTTGAATGTTTTTATTCCCATCTAGCCCCAAGCTCCCTTGTAGTTATTGCCACCAATGAGAGGTCAAGACTGGGGAGATTCAAATCAACTCCCAAAGAGGAAGAGGCCAAGAGGTTTGATTTAATGGAAAGAAAAATTTATTCCACCTCATCTCTCCAAATGTGCATAACTAATCAGCAGGCACTTTTATCAAAGAAAGACTTCATAAACTGGAAATAAATGTCCATATTTACTGACAGGCTTCCTGAAGATGCAAGGGAAGAATTTAAGGTTTTCATAGCAGAAGGCCACATAAAGGCCAAGACTTTGCTTCAGTCGACACTGGGTCCCCGTTTGGGGGAGAGTCCGAGCCTGAACATCTGCACAGCAATTTTACAGTCCCACAGCCCGAGCCCTGCGAGCCTAAGTCAGCTGACATGGGCCAGTGATATTTAATTGCTGTGTATTGTAAATGAACACTTTGAGTACATTTCCCAGACCGAAAAAGCTCTGTGTAGCTCAAAAGCTTGTCTCTTTCACCTACAGAAATTGTTCCAATAAAAGATATTACCTCACCTACCTTTTCTCTTTAATTTGCCAGTATAGATAAATCATCTCCCTGAACAACATAAACTATATTGGCAAAAGAACTTTTTTGCTAGTATAGCTGCATCTACGTGGGAGAGGATTTGAGAGAAGGGGGAGTGACATTGCACTCCATGTGTTTTATGGAAATATGCTGATGAGTGTGAATATGATGCAGCTGGAATATGCTTTATGCAAAAGGTCTCTTGTAAGGTATCATAACAAAGGTTATAAACTACTGAACATATTCCTCCTATTTGTATACATGTATCATTCTTGTATCTAAAGCTAGAAATTTAAGTATAATAGAAGTATAACTCTGAGGTCCTATTGTAATTATGCAATGTGTGGGCCATTAATGATGGTTTAGAATCTTGATGGCTTCCATTGACTAGGACAATTGGTTGTAAATGGTTTATTTACCTGCAAGCCTTCCTGTGTACTTGTGGGCCAACCCAGGAAGAATGGAGACTAGGGGTCTTACAGTGACATGTGACCTTGTCACATGATGTTGGAATCCATCTTAATCTGGTACTTTTCCATTTAGAAGAAGGGGTGGGGAGAGACAAAAGATTCCTGCCTTGTGCCAAAGCTATAAAAGGGGGTTGAGCAGGACAAAGGGGGCTGCCAGTCATGAGAAAACCCCTGCTTACCACCTGAGATGTCTGCTGGAACTAACAAGGACTGTACCAGGGGAAAGGATTGGGGCCAGACTAGGAAGGAGTCTAGTCTGTGAAAGAAGCTTATTGTGACATCTCTGAGGGTGAGATATTACCTGTAATCAGCTTCTTAATGTATTAGGCTTAGACTTGTGGGTTTTTGCTTCATTTGTCTTGGAGACTTACTTTGTTCTGTCTGTTATTACTTGAAACCACTTAAATTCTACTTTTATACTAATAAAATCACTTTTGTTTATTAATAAATCCAGAGTAAGTGATTAATACCTGGGTGAGCAAACAGCTGTGCATATCTCTCTATCAGCATTATAGAGGATGGGCAATTTATGTGTTTACCATGTATAAGCTTTATAGAGAGTAAAACGGATTTATTTGGGGTTTGGATCCCATTAGGAACTGGATGTCTGGGTGCTGGAGATACGTAACCTGCTAAGTTGTTTTCAGTTAAGTCTGCAGCTTTGGGGGTGTGGTTCAGCCCTTGGGTCTGTATTGCAGCAGGCTAGTGTGTCTTGCTCAACAAGGCAGGGTTCTGGAAGTCTCAAGCTGGCAGGGAAAATGGGCTCAGAGGTAATTTCAGCACATCAGATGACAGTCCCACGGGGGTCTCTGTGACCAGACCCGTCACAGGGAAGCGTTGCCAGCATAGCTATGTGTGTCAGGATTGTGGGTTTTTTTACCCTCCTGACCAACATTGCTATGCTGACAAAACTTTGTCGTGTAGATTTAGCCAAATACACTTTCTCCATATTGTGTCCTATGTGCAGTGTACTTCAGAAAGACTGAGCACTACAGCTCAGTTGAAGTCACCTTGAAATTTGAGTACTCAGCACCCCTGAAATATAAGATCATTTTCACCATTTTCTTAATTCCTGTAACTGGTTAACTAATAAATGTTAACGTGTGTATTAATTCTCAATGTCAGGGCCTCCAAATTCACCTGCATTTGTTGAGCTATAGAGGAACTTGTAAATTTAGGTGTCTTGTGAAGATCACCCTAATTTTAAGTTGTTTTTCTGACTTGGAGATGATATCATCAAGAGTATTAAGACATTAAAGGCCCTTTTTCATGGTGAGGACAAAGAAATAGTAGATGAAAAGGACACACAAGAACAGTGAAGGTACTCACTATGAACCTATACAGGAAATAGGATTCGACGTATATTGTGACATTTTCAGTATCCTGTCATTATCATGTTCCTGTGGTTGCCAGCGAAACTGCCTGCATCCATAGCTTTACCCTGTTACAGCTAAGCAGTGGAGGACTTGTATGTTTAGATTTTTATTAGGTATATGCTGAAGTAAATAGCATTGTTCTATCTCTTCCTCAAAAATGTGCAAATAAAGATGTGATGTGTCCCCATTTATGGAATGGCTGGTACTAGAGTGCTGAAAACTGACTGTTATGTCTCTGCCATTGCTTCTCCTTTGGTTAAGGAACAACTCAGTTATGTGAGGTCAGAGTAAAACACATAATCCGTTTTGTATAAGCGCCTTGAATCCTAATATAAGAGTTCATCCAACATACTCAGCTTGCCATTCAAATCTTCCACCATCAGCACATAGTCCAGTTCCAGCAAAAGACCAGAGACTAAACCGTAAAATGTTTCAGTAAAAACAAAGCCATCCCCACTTAAACAATAAAACTCTAGAATAATAAGTAAAGGCTCTGTCTCAAAAGTGAACAAAATTGGGATCAAAAGAATGAAGATATAGAAAATTATAAAGCACAGAATTAACAATTGTTGGAACGTTGTCACAATCCTAGAGCCACAGGTGCAGAGGATAAAATCCCATTTGCAGGGACAAGACTCCAGTAATACCATCTGGTTATTCCCTTTCATTACAGGGAATTCCCAAATGATAGATGTTTGTTATGACGTGATTAAAATAACACACTGGGAGGCTAACCAGTTGTACAAGACTCTTTTCCAAAATTCCTTCAGTCACAGCAGAAGCATGCTGTGGATTATATTACTGTAACATCCTCTGCAAAGCAGGGCTTTTGAAAGAAACCTGTCATTTTCTAGATACTGAGATCCTGCTAATGGGAATAAACAATGCCATCTCCTCCTTCAATGGAGAGGAATGTTTCATATCTACCTTGAAGCCTGTTATTACAGAGATTTACAGGGATCATTTAATGGCAATAGACTATAAATTCTAGAGCATGAAACAGAACCCTTTGCAAAATATCAGCCATGTTTTTGTTGTTACCATTGGAGTTTTTCATCTGACTGATTATCTTAGCACCTCGCTTCTTACATGAATAAGTTTGCGTGATTTATGAACTCAGTGCTCTTTTACCCATTCACATCTCACTTTGAGAGACAGTTCAGCAGTGCTATGCCCATGAGGGAAAGCATTTCCAGTATTAACTGTTTGAAATAGGTTCATTGTAGTTGATGCTTATGCCTTCAAATGTTTCCCTTTTAATAGCATGTTCAGCTACTTAGATTTAAAAAATTAATAAAACTGTCTAAACTGAATTTGATTTACCAGTAACCTCACTCAGATCTCAAAGCTGCAGTTTCAAAGGATATCAAAACTGTTCTAGGTTTTCAATAAGCTTGGCTGCAGAGAAAAGGAATACTGTATTTGTTATTTTATGCTCCATGTTTTTCAAATATATTTGAAGAAGCCACTGAAAAACCACTTGGTTTCCCTCCCAAATTGAAAGGAATGGAAGAAGAATTCATTCTTGCAAATTTCCTTTTCTATGGGTCTTTACTTCCAAAATCTATTTCTGAGTCTCAGAGTGACATACAATTTGTGGTATTTGCCTTCAGATATCTTTTGAAGTTCACTTATGTGCTAGTGTCTGCACTTTTTGCCTGCTGTAGCTATATTAGATCAGATCTCTTGACTTAGCTCGACAGTGTTGCCACGTGGTCAGTGTCAGTCAAACCAAAAATCCAACAACTGCATGAAGAATCATTCAGGAGGCTGGTACATAAGAGAAAAAAGAAACTTTGTTTAAAAGTGTGGCCCCTTGTCATGTATGCTAAAAACGTAAAGTTCGTATTATAAGGTGATCCTGTAGCGTAACATGGCCTCCTGGAACCAGCAAATATGCAGCGCTTTGTAATATTCTTATCCCAATGGGTTATTTAGAAAAAGGTGAGTCTAGCAGTCTTCAGCCTAAATTATGGAAGAAGGTAAATGTATGGATAATCTGTGAACAGCAACAAAAATGGGAAGTTAGATGAAAGAGATGTATGACCAGATTCATAGATAAGACAGAACGGACCATTATGATCTAGTCTGACGTCCTTACAACACAGGCCATAGAACTGCCCTGAATTTAAGTCCTGCTTGAATTTGAGCATATCTTTTAGAATCACATTCAATCTTGATTTAACATTTTCCAGTGATAGAGAATCAATCACAACCCTTGGTAACTTGTTCCAATAGTTAATTACTCTTACTGTTAAAAAATTGTGCCTTATTTCTAGTTTGATTTTTGTCTAGCTTCAACTTCTAACCATTGAATCTTGTTATTCCCTTTGCCTCCTAGGTTAAAGAGCCCTAGATTATCAAAATTCTGTTCTCCATGCAGGTGTTCATAGATTGATCAAGCCACCGCTTAACCTTCTCTTAGTTATGTTTAACAGATAGACTCACAGAGTTCAATCTCTGTAAAGCATATTTTCCAATCCTTTGATCATTCACATGGGTCTTCTCTTAACCCTCTCCAATTTATTAAAACCCTTCTTGAATTGTGGTAACCTGAACTGGCTACAGTATTCAATAGTACCAAATACAAAGGGTAATATAACCTTCCTATGCAGTAGTCCCCTTTTTATACAGTCAAGGGTCGCATTAGTTCTTTTGGCCACACCATCACACATGCGAGCTCATGTTCATGTGATTATCCACCAGGACCCCCCATTTCTTTTCGGAGTCACTGCCGCTCAAAATAGAGTCTCTCATTTTGTAAGTATGGCCTACATTTGTGGTTCCTAGATGTATAATTTTACATTTGGCCATAGTAAAATCATATTGTTTGCTTGCACCCAGCTTACCAAGGAATCCTTCTTTTCGTGTCTGCGTTTTCAGATTCATGTTTTTGCTTTGACAGAAAGTATAAAAGATAAATTCACACTGACATTTTGAACATATCTCTTAGTTTCTTAGGTGGATTTAAAGGGCAGAGGTTTACTTTAGGAATCCTGGACCTGCTTTGTCATGAAGCTAAATAAATAAATGTGCTTTGAGATCAAACTAGACTTCCTACTTAAAATAAAATTATTAGTTTCTTCTGTTTACCTATCTAACTGCAGTGAATGCTTTCACTACTGATGTGTCTAAAATCCTGTTTTCTAGATTATCCTTAAGAATTGAGCCAGGAAGCAGCTCTCCTCGACTAGTCTCCTCCAAGGAAGATCTTGCAGGTATAAAAAGTTGTTGTGAATATTTGAATCTCAACAATGTGTCATTACATCTGTACTTACATAAATAATTATCTCTAGTTTATGCAACTGGAGTTTCTAGGCTTGTTATGCTCATACAGTGAATCCAATTCACATCAGCATTCTGCCTAGGGATTCATTGCATTTCAAATGGGAAAATTGCATTTTATTGTAATTAAATAGGTATGCTGAAAGAATTGTCAGAAAATCAATACCTCATTCTGAACTTCAGAGCATTGAGTGATGTAGATGATCCCAAAAATGTAATAGTTATAGAATTGTCAGTGATGAATTTTTCAGTCGTGAGCACCTGACTTCAGTATATTTGTAATACCCAGAACAAGTGGTCACTTGGTAAAATAAATAGCCAATCAATTTAGAACAAATCACATGGCATTTAGTTAGTCTGAAATTCACTGCCGTGGGTGTCAGAGTCAGATATTGTGGCAGCATCATAGAAATAGATGCATGATTATATAACTACTAATAACGACTGCAGGTGGTGAGCTAAGATGCTCATGAGATATTATGCTCCAGTTGTCAAGAAGGGAGTTTTGCCTTCTTATCTGCAGTAGAATGGCAAATCATATCATCTTTTAAAAAATAAATACAATCAAAACCTTCAGAAGTTATTCTTCACTTGAAGAGATGGTAGATGAAGCGTGCATTCAGCACTGTTTGCCTAATGGGTTTATCGATCTCTAATTTCACCTGAAACTGGAAAATGAGCATTTCTGAGGTTAGTGGTTGGCAAGCTCCACATTTTTAATAGCTAGTGCATAAGCCAAGTAGGTATTTTTCTCTGTACTTGTGAATAAAAGCACAGAGGTATTCCGGCACTGTTTCCCTAGAATTAATCCCTGGGGTTGGCCAGCACAAGTTGGCAAGAGCACAGTACTGCTAACCAAGTCTGTCTCCCCACCAGCCTTGTCACCACATCAGTTCCTGCCAGGGACCACCATGCCCGGTGGTATTACTCTGTGCTTCTTTGTCAGACTTCTTTCCATGGAGCAGTCCTCTAAGAGGTAGAGTATCTCTGACAGCCGAGCATTGATAAAGATTGGTAACTTATAAATAAGTATAATTTATCACTGACCACAAATGCTACGTAAGGAATAGATAGAGTATTTGTACATGAAACAGAAATTGGATGGAATCAGTGTTTGTTAAAAACATGCTTTTTCATTTGTACCTATCTAGTGAATAGAAGTCAGGATTGTATCTCTTTCAGTGTGCTTGATTCAGTGCAGTAAATAATAGATTAAGTTCTCTTAACGTAGTTCTGGGTAAAGCAGCACATGAAACTAAGGAAGGGAGGTATATCACCTCCAGAAAGAGTAAAGTAGTGTTGTGATAACTACCCGACATTCTCTATTATCTATCTATGCAATAGAATTCATAAGAGATTTTGACTGGAGTCTGTTCCCCCAATATACAGACATGCTTCCCCATTATCTAATAAGACTTGTTTGGAAGCAGAATGAACATGGTAACTACACAATACAAGCTATTGCCTCTATTTGTCCTAATGAAAGGATTTGATTTCAGTGACTTTGGACAACTTGGATGTTTCATTATTTTATTTATAAGTGCTCTGTTACCAGTTTTAAGGTAAAGTAACAAGCTTCACAGCTACTAGATTCCAGGTGGATCTGTGGGATTCAGTGAGAGCCTGGGTACAACACACTGCTTCCCTTGACTTGACTGAATAGACACTGAAGATATTATGACACATAAAGTCATAGAAATGGAGCCTTGTTTTACCAAAACTAGTCAACATATTTGATTAAAGGGCCACTGTTGAGATTGGTTGGCCCAAAATACGACTTACCTTTTTATTGCTCATATGTTTCCAGAAACTGTCATTCTGTATGATGAGGGTTTGCAATTTGAGAGTAGTGGTTTGGAAAACAAATTCTTCAAAACCTGCTTGCCTTTATTTGATTAACCATGCAATAAGAAGCTCGTGTGTGCAGCCCATCCCTCATGGACAATAAATAACTAGTGTGTAACTAAGTGACCAGAACAGCCCTATAATAACATGTTGGTACGTGCATGCAAATGGGGGAAGCGGAATGTGCAATCAGTTTTTCTAAAAAGTGAGAGAAAAACGCTTTTAAGAAACTGAAGTTTGTCTTCATATCTTGGCAGTGTCCTTTTAAAATATGAGATTTTTGGTAGATATAATGGTATTTAGTGTTCACTTGGGCTTCCTCTTGTTAATATCATGCTAAGATTCCAAATAGATTGTCGGTTCAGATATGTAATCTGGTCTTGTGTTGAAATATGCGGATTATCTTGACAAATGAGTTTATTCTTACTAAGGTAGCCTCATAAGAAGCTATGTTCAGCTGAAATGTAAACATAGAATCATAGAATTGGAAGGGATCTTGAGAGGTCTTCTGGTCCAGTCCCTTGCACTCATGGCAGGACTAAGTATTATCTAGACCAGTAGTTCTCAAAATGTTGTACTGGTGATCCCTTTCACATAGCAAGCCTCTGAGTGCGACCTCGCCCTTATAAATATATAATAAAGTTCTTCTTCGAGTGCTTGCTCATATCCATTCCAGTAGGTGTGTGCGCGCCGCGTGCACGTTCGTCAGAGACTTTTACCCTAGCAACACTCGGTGGGCCGGCAGGGCGCCCCCTGGAGTGGCACCGCTATGGCGCCGAATATATACCCCTAACTACTGTTTAAAAGTTTCAACTATATACAGAATTCAAGAGAAAACGAGTGAATCGCTAGGAGTGCGATAACAGTTAGACTGCGCTGCCACAGTTCCCAGCGGACCGACACGAGGGAGTAAGAAGAAACCTGAGGAGTGCGGGCGCCGGCAGG
>NC_133792.1:26336047-26366045 GCF_003597395.2 Chelonoidis abingdonii
CCACTCCAGGGGGCGCGCTGCTGGCCCACCTAATGTTGCTAGGGTAAAAGTCTCCGACGAACATGCACGCGGCGCGCACACACCTACTGGAATGGATATGAGCAACACATCTCAAAGAACAACAGTTACAAAGGTGAGTAACCGTCTTTTTTTTTAATTTAACACCATTATAAATACTGGATGCAAAGCGGGGTTTGGGGTGGAGGCTGATAGCTCGCGACCCCCTCATGTAATAACCTTTTGACCCCCTGATTCTCCCGGTCTGAGAATCCCTGATCTAGACCATCCCTGACAAGTGTTTGTCTAACCTGCTGTCAGGGTTCCCTCCCCACTCTGAACTTTAGGGTACAGACGTGAGGACCCACATGAAGACCCCCTAAGCTTATTTCTACAATCTTAGGTTAAAAACTCTCCTATGCCTTGGATTAAGTAACGCTGCCACCACCAAGTGATTTAAACAAACATTTAGGGAGGGCCACTTGGAGCCCTACTTTCCCCAAATATCCCCCCAAGTCCCTACACCCCTTTTCCTGGGCAGGCTTGAGAATAATATCCTCACAAATTGGTACAGGTGAACAGAGACCCAAATCTTTGGATCTTAAAATGATGAAAAAACAATCAGGTTCTTAAAAGAAGAATTTTAATTAAAGAAGAGGATTACCTCTGTAAAATCAGGATGGTAAGTACTTTACAGAATAACAAAAGACTCAAGAACATAGTGTATCTCCCTTCTAGGCAAAACCTTAAAGTTACAAATCCAGGGATAAACCTTCCTCTAGACAAGGAAAATCACAAGCCAAAAATAAAAGTAAGCTAACGCATTCCCTTATTACTTAGTAATTCTGAGTTGGATTCTTGCCTTCTTGCAAGCACACAGAACAGACAGACCAAGAACAGACAAAACAAAGCCTTTTCCCCCTCCCAGATTTGAAAGTATCTTGTCCCCTTATTGGTCCTTTTGGTCAGGTGCCAGCCAGGTTACCTGAGCTTCTTAACCTTTTACAGGTAAAAGGATTTTGTGCCTGTGGCCAGGAGGGATTTTATAGTACTGTATACAGAAAGGTGGTTACCCCTCCCTTTATATTTATGACACCTGCTCTTAAAAATCTCCAAAGATGGAGATTCCACAACATCCCTAGGCAATTTATTCCAATGCTTAGCTACCCTGACAGGAAGTTGTTCCTAATGTCCCACCTAAATCATCCTTGCTGCAGTTTGAAGCATTCCTTCTTGTCCTATGCTCAGAGGTTAAGGAGAATTGTCTCCCTCCTCGTTGTAACAACCTTTTATGTATTTGAAAACTGTTACCATTCCCCCCCCTCTTCTCCAGACTAAACAAACCCAGTTTTTTCAATCTTCCTTCATAGGTCATGTTTTCTAAACCTTTAATCATTGTTGCTCTTCTCTGGACTTTCTTCAATTTGTCCAGATCATTTTGAATTTTAATCCTATCGTCCAAAGCACTTGCAACCTCTCCCAGCTTGGTATTGTCAGCAAATTTTAAAAGTGTACTCTCAATGCCATTATCTACATTAAAAAAAAGGTCATAGACTCATAGGGTTGGAAGGGATCTCAGGATGAAGATATTAAGTAAAACTTTCACATTTGGGTTCCTAAAGTTAGGCACCTAATAAGTTTCCTGATTATTCCAGTGTGTACTGAGCACCCACAACTCTCACTGGGGTCAATAGATACTGCTCATACTTAGCAGCTCTGAAAATCAAACCAGATTTTTAGGTGTTTCTGGCATCCTAGTTTGAAGGTGTTGGCCCATACTCCATTTCCCCAGTACAGTACCCATGCTAATGACACTAAACTGCAGATGACACTGCTCTTGCTCCAATGTTAATGAAGCAGCCTGGGAAGACTGAGTACTGTCTTGATGGTATCTATTCCAAAGTCTTATGCTGAAGCTTTCAGAGGCTTGGAACCATGGATTTTTGAGGAAAAAATCAAGGCGGGTCAAGCAGGCAGGTGCTGCTAGGACTGCAAGTTCATTGGAGCTAACAAAACAGGAGACATCCTAGATCTGTGCATCCCACTAGCCAGTCAGTCACACTTGGAACTGAAGAAAGAAGAATCTTTATCTAAAGGACTTTCTTTGCTGAGAGCAGCATTGCGCTTGGGAGCTGCTGTGGATATTTTCATATCAGATGTTCTCATTTTTCTGGAGGTTGTTACTCCAGTGCCATCATTCTGATTACCATCCACTTACTCTTTAAAACTAGAATTCAAAACTTAACTGACTGTATGCCTCAGAATCTGATTTATTAGTATACATAATGCTCCTCTGAATGACCAAGGAGTAAAATGAATATTTTCTCTGTGATAGACTCTGCTTCCTCTGTGATATTTATACATAAGCTCCCAATCATGCTGTTTAGAGCTCTGCATATATATCAGTGAGCCAAACTGAAGAATTTGGATGTATTATGTTGATACCACTTCATGGAATCATAGAATATCAGGGTTGGAAGAGAAGGGTCAGGAGGTCATCTAGTCCAACCTCCTGCTCAGAGTAGGACAACCCCAACTAAATCGTCCCAGAAAGATTTCTAATTAGGTTATTCACTTAAGAAAATGAGGAGAAAAATAAATAATTATAATAATAATTATAATTAGCCTCTTACAGTTGGTATGGGTACTTCCACCTTTTCATGTTCTCTATATGTATAAATATCTTCTTACTGTGTGTTCCATTGTATGCATCCGATGAAGTGGGCTGTAGCCCACGAAACCTTATGCTTAATTAAATGTGTTAGTCTCTAAGGTGCCACAAGTACTCCTGTTCTTTTTACTGATACAGACTAACACGGCTGCTACTCTGAAACCTATAAATATTTCTCTGAACCAGGCTAAAAATCAGAACATGCAAATTATATTTACTGAAATAGTATCCATCATCTTGAAAATTGTACTGTTTTAAGCTGTTGTTTTGATTTGACAGCTTTGTCTGCTCTTACCCAACAGTGGATGAGGAAGCAGACCTGATCTGATAAGCAGTTTTACATTCAGAATGACATTTATTATGATCAAAACCTAGACCACTGAGTGATTATGATGGGGTGTACAAGCCCCACACTGGGCAACATGGGGTTAAGGAATTATTTTGGGCTCAGCCAGCCCCACCCTGCCACACCTGCAGAAACAGGTGCTGGAGGAATTAAAAGGCACGGAATTAGCTCATTTGGATGGCAGAGCTGGAGGTTAGCAGACCCGCAGCTCCAGCAGTGCAGAGCAGAAAGAAGTCTAAGACTCTGACACAGCTGCCCAAAGGGGCCCTCCCAGAGGCAAGGGAGGACTCACCCCAGAGATAGCCAGAGAGGGAAGTATCCTGTGGACTTTGAACATTGGTAGCATAAGAACGGCCATACTGGGTCAGACCAGAGGTCCATCTACCCCAGTATCCTGTCTTCCAACAGTGGCCAATGCCAGATGCCCCAGAGGGAATAAACAGAACAGGTAATCAATCATCAAGTGATCCATCCTCTGTCGCACATTTCCAGCTTCTGGCAAACAGAGGCTACGGACACCATCCCTGCCCATCCTGGATAATAGCCATTGATGGACCTATCCTCCATGAAATTATCTAGTTCTTTTTTGAATCCTTTTATAGTATGGGCCTTCACAACATCCTCTGGCAAGGAGTTCCACAGGTTGATGGTGTTGTGTGAAAAAACCTTCCTTTTGTTTGTTTTAAACCTGCTGCCTATTAATTTCATTTGGTGACCCCTAGTTGTTGTGTTATGAGAAGGAGTAAATAACACTTCCTTATTTCCTTTCTCCACACGAGTCATTATTTTATAGACATCTATCATATCCCCCCTTAGTCGTCTTTTTTCCAAGCTGAAAAGTCAAAGTCTTATTAATCTCTCTTCATATGGCAGCCATTCCATACCCCTAATCGTTTTTGTTGCCCTTTTCTGAACCTTTTTCAATTCCAATATATCTTTTCTGAGGTAGGGCAACCACTTCTGCACGCAGTATTCAAGACGTGGGTGTACCATGGATTTATATAAAAGCAATATGATATTTTCTGCCTTATTATCTAGCCCTTACTTAATGATTCCCAACATTCTGTTCACTTTTTTGACTGCCGCTGCACATTGAGTGGATGTTTTCAGAGAACTAGCCACAGAATCTCTTTCTTGAGTGGTAACAGCTAATTTAGACCCCATCATTTTATATGTATACTTGGGATTACGTTCTTCTATATGCATTACTTTGCATTTATCAACATTGAATTTCATCTTCCATTTTGTTGCCCAGTTACCCAGTTTTGTGAGATCCCTTTGTAGCTCTTTGCAGTCTGCTTGGGACTTAACTATCTTGAGTAGTTTTATATAATCTGCAAATTTTGTCACCTCGCTGTTTACCCTTTTTTCCAGAATATGAATATGAATATGAATAACCCCTCTTATTGTGGTTTGGATTTCCCTACCAGGGGAAAGCCTTGTATTAAGCTGACCCCGGAGGTCGGGGGGTATGAGAGGAAGAGGCCCAGGGAGGACAGCCTTAAGCAGCCTTGGTTGCAGACTACTGGGTAGTCCAAAGGGTCCTGACTCAGAGCCCAGTGGAATAGGAGGGCCCGGGCTCCCCTCCTCACAATCCCTTGCGGCCATGACCACTAGACCTCGCTATCCAACCAGACCCCAAGTGAGGACCGTGACCAAAAGAGAGAGAGAGAGAAATTGACAGATGTATTCTAGATTAGACTTTGCATCCAGAAAGTGTTTTATATCATTCTTGTTTATAACTCAACAAAAGTCATTTAAACAAGCTCTTAATGATATACATGAAATACTGGTGCAGCCATGCAAAAAGGAGCAAAATAAACTTTTCTATTTAATTATTTCTACAAATGTGCAAGGAGTGATGAATTGGTACATGGGTGTCCACCAAATGACAGAGTCCATCAGGTTTCAACTCTTTCTCTTCATTTCCTTTGTGCCATACAAATCTTGTGAGTTTAGCTAAGGCGATTTATGCATTCATTCCACCAAAGGAGAACACTTGTGTGATATAAGTGTAACCCACACACCTTCTGGATGTGGTGTTCTATTCCATCTAGTGGCACCGAGACCACTTAGAGAGAGATTGAGTCTGCTCTACAGCCTTAGCTAACAGGCATATGGCTTTTAGCTCATGCAGTAGAGGCTCATGCACTAAGCTCCAGAAATCCCAAGTTCAGTCTCGCCCACCGTCAACCAGGGTCTGTCAGCATTACATAAGCAGTAAAGAGCATTCAATTTCCTGTTACATTCAGCCCTTAAAACACAAGACAGAAATTCTGGTTACAAAGCAGACCTCATTACTTGACTTGAGAGTTTATTTTGATTTTTCAGACCAAGTAAGCTTAAGAACTCAGGTTAAAGTGAGCTTAAGAATTCAGTCTCAACACTGGAGGTGCTTAAGATGTGGGAAGAAAGGAATAAAATATATACAGATAGTATTTTGTAGGGAGACATTTCTGCAGAAAACCCCACAATTCTGTCACTTACACAGTTTGTTGGATGCAGTCTGAGGAAACAGTTCACAGTAAAACAATGCACCTTTTGAAACTAGATAAAAGGGCCAAAGGAGATGGCTTTACAAAGACTGGCTTTGTGTTTTTGAGGATTTGTTTTTCTTAGTTAAAACACAAAACTGGGCCCTGATGTGCCATATGATCACATTTCATATATTTAACATGCGTGTTTATGTTTTGGCTACTATATTGATATTGTTCACATTTAAATAGCCCCTTTAGAATGAGGAGGAGCTTCATGTTTTATTTTATACAGGTTGTTAGATCCTGAATGCCTGGGAGAGAAAATTCACTAAAAAAACTCAAACACACAACTTCAGGCTTGGAAATCTAGAGATCCTAAATCATCCTAAACCAAGCAAGTAGCATGGCAGTGTCCTAATGGGAGCTCAACAAGACAAACACACTGGATGCTATTCTGCAATCTTTACTCTCATTGAGTTGTACTCACTCACAAGTAATTCCATGAGTAACTGCCATGCATGTTAAGTAAGGTTTGCAGAACTTGTCCTATAATTTGCAAATTATAATACTGGATTTCATTTACAGTATCACATATGGTGGAACTTTTATACTCCTGTGCCTGTTTTCAATCCACACGCTTAACGCTGCTGCTCATCCACTGGTCTTCTGTTATCTGGTAAATGGATGCTTCCAGAAACTCATTCTTCTCATTATGGCCCCTTTTACAGCATGTTTTTTACTGTATTTAAGAACTATATAACTGTCTGCGGTAGCATTTTAGCAAAGTTTTAATCATAGTTAAAATTATTTCCAGCTAAACTAGCTTGTGGTAAATGCTATAAACATTTTATATGCACAATACTGTTTGGCCAGCCATGTAAGGGCCCTGTCTAGAGCAATGCTTTAAACAGTTTTAATATGATTTGGCTCTATCTGTATGTGCTGGCCAACAAGAAAAGGGCTTCATTCCATAGAGAGAAGATCAAAAGCACAACATGCCTGCATTCAGAAGGTATGTATGAGAAGAGATTAAAGAAAGGAGGAGGGAACAAGGGGACAGAGATACACAGAACGGTTCTCTGCCTCTTCTTTTTGATCTTCACTTTATCTGTTATCATTTCTCTGTGTTCCCACACCAAACCAAAGTAGAGATTACCATGTACTCCTACTTGGTACCATCTCCTGTACTTTTTCTGCCCAGTCTTTTTAAATGTAACTTCTGGAGAATATAGCTAACCCTGTGGGATCAAAGGATTGTGATAAAATGAGATTTTCTTTTATATATATGGATTTGGATTGCCCCTAGGTATCCTGCACGGTTGCACTGTTTAGAACAAGACAATATGATGACTGGAAACCAGATCTTTGGAGCCATTCCTACTACTCTACTCCTCTGCTAGTAATTCTTTTGATGATTCACAGTAGCCAGGAGTTTTGACAGACTCGCAACCAACTGTTTCTTGCTTAGCTGTAATGCTCTAATCTGCTGCCAGTTGGATACTGAATGCCACCAGCATTTTGTAATATCCATGTTCCTTTTTCAATGACCCACATCTATGTAACTATAAATACATTATTAAAGTGAATCCAGTGTGATTTGCTGAAGAATAAATTAATTTCTGAAGTGGTTTAGCTGAATTAGTTGTGCAAATTCAGATTGGGAAAGATGAATTAAACATAAAGGGTATAGCATACTGTTTCCCTACTAAAAAAAAGTTTAAAATATATCCTTTGCACTCAAGCCTGTATATGTTATATATAGCATAACTGATCTAGGAATAAGACCCTTACTAAGGGCTTTCTAAATGCTAAGGGAATTATCCTCCTCCTATCTTCTATCAGTTAAAACACGTCCTTGAGACAACTTTCCGTATCATCCAAAGCTTTTTGATCCTGTCACCTTCTGGAAGCTAGCCAATTCCCATGTCAGTAACACCTGGGGAGTGACTATTGTGGGACCATGGGTGAGTTCTATGCTAAGAAGGAATATGTGTTTCTAACTGCTGGGAGCCATTGCCAAGTCTGGATCCTTGGGCGGAGTAGTCCTGCCCTGTTGCAGGACACACTTAAAATCTCCATCATCCCTTATACTATATTTCTGACATTACCTGCTTCCTCCACTACTGGTTCTTAACCAAGACATGAGGAGGTGAATCAGGTTGGGAACTCAGGCCAGAGATGGTGGAGGAACTGACATGGAGCTGGCAGAAGGGATTAGGATTCCATTAGCCCACTGGTGATAGTGTTCCAGAGCTCAGCAGGGGTAGGTAGATAAAGAATGCAAAGAGCTTTCTGTTTAGGAGGTTGTTAGGGCAGGGAGCAGTGCAGCAGTTGCCACAGTAAAAATCTAAATCCAGTTGCTACTTACACACATGCAGACTCCACATTCATCAGCAAATTCTAATCTTATTGCATTGGGAATTGCCTTCAGAAATGCAAGTCCTTACCACTTTTGCTAAATGAGAATCTGCATAAGCTGTTAAAAACAAGTTTATTCTCTTTTCTGGACTCTGTCTATTAGAGGGTGAAATAATCAGAATCCTAACAATCTCTCGAGTAGAGGCAATGATGCACAGACACACAAGTTAATGAATTTAATGGAGAAAATTTTGAGAAAAATGATCATACACAAAACAGTCAGTCACTCTTCTCCAGTAGGAGAACACTTTAACCTTTTTGGTCATTCAATGACAGACTTCAAAGGAGAAACTGCTGAGCTGGAATTGATATGCAAACTAGATACTGGGAATGGCTGAGCCATTACAAACATTGAATCTATCTCCCCTTGTAAGTATTCTCACTCTTATCATCAAACTGTCTGTACTGGGCTATCTTGATTATCACTTCAAAAGTTTTTTTTTCCTTAATTAATTGGCCTCTTAGAGTTGGTAGGGCAACTCCCACCTTTTCATGCTCTCGTGTGTGGTTATAAAGTACCTCAATATATGTCATCCATGCATCTGAAGAAATGGGCGAAAGCCCACAAAGCTTATGCTCAAAGAACATTTTAGTCTCAAGGTGCCACAAGTACTCCTGTCGTTTTTCACTCTCGAAAAGCATGTTATGGTTTGTTTAAATGTTAACCTCCAACTGCCTCCGCCCATACCCCAATCACAGCATCAAGATTCTCTGCTAGAATGACTCTATGATAATAAGTTTTATAATCCATGGTATTAATTATTTCTACGTGTGATCTTTTGTAATGATTAGAACTCTTATTCATAGCTAAAAAGATATATTAGTTCTCCTGAATAGATCACATAACATAAAATGATAAATATCAGATGAATGTTGAACCACACAGAAATTCAAAACAGTACAGTCGGTGACTATATTTTCCCAATTTTCATTTGGGGTATTTGCCTGAATAACCACAGTTATCAATGTCAATAATATAAGGGTTAGAATCTCCTCTCGAGTTTGACTATTATAATAGCGAGTAAGACCATCGCATCATGTGGAGTTAAATAATCAGTGAACTGGAGTATGAAAGGTAATCAGATGCATGGTGACTTAAGCCAGCTCCTCAAAGGCTGAGGACATTGTAAAATGCCATTTAAATTAATGGATTCCAGGGCAGTTAGGCTACGTCACACACGGGATAAATTCGAATTCCTAAAACTGGTTTATTAAAATATTATAATCGATTGTGTCGTCCACACTAAAGGGACATGTAAGTTCGACGTGGCGTCAATGGTCCTGAGGACACGCGTTCGATTCGAGCGGTTCAGCTGTGGGTACAATCGTAGCGATCCCATAATTCAATAGTCCCCGCCCTGGAATTCCGGTGAGAGCCCAGTGCCTATTGGGCAAAAATCATGTCACGGATGGTTCTGGTCGCCTCCACCCCTCCCTTGTAAACAGCTAGACAAACCAGGTCGCGCTTTTTCCTGGGTGAACTGACAATACGCCATAGAAAGCAAGCACTGATCCTGCTGAAGATCAGAAACTGCAATCGTGGATGTTGTAAACACCGTGCGCATTCTCCGTGCTGTCTATGTGAACCAAGAACGCAAAGCAGGAAGGAGGAGGCAGCTATGGTCAGCGCGGCGAACGAGACCGATGAGGACGTGGACACTGAATTCTCCCTAACCTAACCGCTGGTGCCCCTGCTAGTTGGAGCTAACTCTGTAATGGGCAGGTCACCCATGGAATGCCCGATTCTTTGGGCCGCGGTGTAAACAAGCACAGACTGGTGCGTCTGCAAATAGTTCGTTGCAGATTGGGAGATTCGCAGTGGCTGCGAAATTTCCGCATCGTAAGAGCACTTCTTTGAACTTGCGACTTCGCTCCCCTGCCCTGAAACTGCCGAAAATACAGATGAGAAGCAGCCTCACAATGTGGAGGAAGCGAGGCAAAGCCCTGCGAAACTTGCAACTCCAACAGCACCATCGTGCGGGAATTCAATTTGAGTGGAAAAATCTAGCGTGGGCTACTGTGATCAGTAGCCAAAAGCAATCATTAAGCCTGCTACAAAAAGGGTTGTGAGCTCTGGGAAACGTGCCAGTCTATAGGATGCTTGCTGCAATGATCCTACTGTGGGGCCATAGAATGAACCCATATACCTATCTTGGCCCTGACACAAAGGGCACTCCAGTATCATAAATCCTGCTAAGGGTACTTTAATGGTGCTGCAAAGCACTGGTGGATCACAAGAGAATTTCACAACACCCACTGGGATGGGCCATCGAGTGGTTCACTGACGCGCGGTCTTCAGAAGCAGTACTCGTCGGTTAAACGCTGCAAGCAAGGATTACTCCAGACCAAAATAACACTTGGGGATTGACATGCCTGTCGTACCATGGGGGACCCAGCCTACCCCTTGATGCCATGGCTCATGGAAACCATACACAGGGCACCTGGACATGGTCAGGAGCTGTTCAGGCTACAGCTGACAGTGCTAGGAATGGTGGTAGAAATTGCATTGGGCCGTTTAAAAGCTCGCGGCGCACATTACTTAACTTCCTAGACCTTCAGCCAACATTCCTCCATTGTTATGCTGCTTGCTGGTGCTCTCACAATCTCTGTAAGTAAAGGGGGACCTTATGGCGGGTGGAGCTGAGGCAATCACCTGCCGCTGACACGACAGCCAGACACCAGGGCAATTTAGAAGAGCACACAAGAACGGTGCCGCATACAGAGAAGCCTGAAAACGAGTTTCATCATGCGGCTCAGGTACGGTGTGACGCGTTGTCTCTCGCTCCAGAACCCCGCACCCTTATGACGCTTCCTTCCTCATGTACAATCCACATCCTGTTAGGCCCCATATTGACATTACAGGGTTCTTACAGACGATAAGAACAATATCACAAAGTCCAATCTTAAAATATCAGTATTACTATCTGATTAAGAATTACCCTTAACTGCCAAGCGAAGAGCCACTCCACCCTTTTGCACGTATTCTTTAAAATCATAATATAAAAAAGAGGCAGACGAATAGTCAAGTATACCGGGTGTGTTGGAGAGGAGAGGGAAGGAAAAAGGCGATTAAACAATTCAATGCTATGAACAGCCTTTGTGGTTGGACTGTCCACGGGACTAGCGAGGTGCGGTGCAGAAAGCCCCCATGCGTTCTAACACTCTTGGGTAGGAGATATGGAACTACTTGTCATGTATCGAAGGATGGAAACATGGGCGCAGTGGCACTCTGCTGAACCCTGCGTCTCGCTCTGAGATCCACCAAGACGTCGGAGGATATCAAGTATATCACCAGCAGCTCCACGTTGCATCCCACCACCGCTGATCTTCTGCCTCACACTTGATCCCTGGCGCAACTCTCATATCCTCCCTGCTCCTCCATACCTTCACGCCAATCTTTACTTGGGCACTTGTACTTTGTTAGCATTCCTCACTCATTCGATGAGACTCTTTATTGCAGGTTATTCCATGTTTCAGAAACATTCATCTCATGTCCTTTCTTCCTCCGCCTATCGAGTACGCTCGGGATGGAGTAGGAGCTCGGAAACTGGCGCTGCAGGGGGAGGGAAAACAGGGAGAAACACGTAAAAGATACATTACAGAACGTGATTACTACCTTACACACATGAAAAACGAACCCTCAGCCCCTACATGCACATTGAATTTACTACAAGTCACATTGGATCTTTTAATAATTGGAAGTGCCTGTGTCGGTGTGCACGATCTCAAAGACGCAGGTCCGGGATCATACTTTCAGCTTTATGGCATGGAAGGCTTATCTTACTCTCCACCTCATAACACAGTGCCTAATGGCCTTTCCTGTTAACAGGCAGCAGCAGATGCAACCCCTCCCTAGCAAGGATTGTATATTCCCCCCCACCGATGCGCGTATCAGTGGTAACAACACCCTCCTTCCCCTCCACCGCGGGCTGGAGCTGAAATTCCTGCCCGGCCAAAGCGCAGAAAAGCTCAGCGCATCCTTTCCCCTCGACCCGTTGCTACAGCAAGATAGATTTGATGTAAGAACAGCCAGAGGAAATAGCCATCTCGTCCGCTTAATGAAATTCCCTGAATTTCAACCAGTTACAAATGAATGATATAACTCTCCTGAGAACACAGCGCGAGATGAGAAGAGTTTCTTAATGCCAGCAATCCCAGACTTGCAGCTGTGCTTTGTCACGCAATGATACCCAATTACTTGCTACATGCATGGCGAGGCAGACTGTCCTATCATGGTGGACGGAATAAAGCTGCCTTGCCCAGAAACCTTCTGCAAAGGCATTTGCAGTACCTCCAGGAGCAATTCATGGAGATTTCTTTGGAGGATTTTCGCTCCATCCCCAGACATGTTACAAACTTTTCCTGTAACTTTATTGGCTGCAAATGCATCCCAAGTCCTGATGGCAAATCAATCATTAAAAAACGCTTGCTTTTAAACCATGTTTGATATTTACAAATACACTCACCTGAGGTCGCTTCCATGGCTTCACTGTCTGGGCTAGTGGCTTGGGAGGGCTGGGGAGGTAATTCCGTCTAGGTCACAAAAAGCTCCTGGCTGTTTGCATGGTCACCTGTGCTGATCAGAGCTCCACGCTGGCCAAACAGGAAATTGAATTCAAGAGTTCTCGGGGTGGGGGCTTTTCCTGTTTACCTGGCCAGTGCCTCTGAGTTCTGATTGCTGTCCAGAGCGGTCAGTAGTGCACTATGGGATACCTCCCGGAGGCCAATAACGTCGAATTCCATCCACACTAACACTATTCCGATTTAATAATATCGATTTTAGGGTTACTCCTCTCATTGGGGAGGAGTACAGAAATAGATTTAAAGACCCCTTTAAATCGATTTAAAGAGCACTGTAGTGTGGACAGGTGCAGTGTTAAATCGACTTAATGCTGTTAAAATTGATTTAACGGCGTAGTGTAGATCAGGCCTTAGTCTCTCCCATGAGATACTAGACACATCGAAGGTTGAGCTGCTTAAGTATTAAAGGTAATAAAAGTTAAGTTGACAGCATTCTAGCTAAACTCTGAGTGTGACATACTGTATTTTGCTCTTATGAGCTGCCTCATGTTACCAAACATAATATCATGGTGATGATCAGTCACTTCAAAATCCAGTAGGGGATGGGTGTCTGTTCCTCAGGTCCTTGACTTTAGTTGCCTGGCTTGAAGATGGAAATGGGGTTTCCTTTCCAGTACTTCTACTCCTTCAGCACATGCCCTTCTCCTCCTTCCCCTCTTCCTCCCACAGAGTATAGCAGGGGTCGGCAACCTTTCAGAAGTGGTGTGCTGAGTCTTCATTTATTCACTCTAATTTAAGGTTTTGCATACCAGTAATACATTTTAATGTTTTTAGAAGGTCTCTTTCTATAAGTCTATAATATATAACTAAAGTATTGTTGTATGTAAAGTAAATAAGGTTTTTAAAATGTTTAAGAAGCTTCATTTAAAATTAAATTAAAATGCAGAGCCCCTCTGACCGGTGGCCAGAACCCTGGCAATGTGAGTGCCACTGAAAATCAGCTCGCGTGCCGCCTATGGCACCCATGCCATAGCTTGCCTGCCCCTGGAGTATACTAAAGATCATTACATGGAGACATCGTTTTTCTTAGTGAAGTATCATCTGTCTGTATAAGGCTCAGTGAAACGGTTTCATTTGTCAGTATTTCTGTTTGCAAAATATTGGAGAAAACCAGCTGTCCATTTTCCACCTGGATTGCCAACCAGTTTTCCAGTAAATCAAAATAGGAGGCAGACATTTGATTGAAGTGTTTGTCTCACAACAGGGTATTCTTTGTATTAGTGGTAATCTCATTACATTACCACATTTATGTATAATTGTGGATAGTGCTTTTATAGGAAAATTACATCCCCTCATATAGAGAAGTTTGTTATAAATAGTTTTAGAACATGAGACTTTACCAGAAGTGTAATCCTGTGTTTTTCAGGGACTTTTCTGATTCACACAGTTTGATTTAGACTGTTTTTAAGTCCCTTAGATCTGCTATAAAGACAGGACATTAATGACACACAGAAAATGTTAATTGTTCACATTTCCTGATTGAATGCCTTAGCCGAAAAATGGCATCTGTGTTCCTGCAGTGTTGGCTAAGAGATGTCCACTGTTAACAGTTCATCCAGCAGACAGATTGTTTTGGAAGATATAGCTCAGTATTTTTTTTCCCAGAGCAAAACAGAATATTCGACATAATATGTAGCAGATATGTTTAGAGTTCCCAGTGTCTGATATTCTTTAGAATTAGAACATCACTGAATGCAATGTTCAGTACAGATAGCTACATGTGTTCTTCTAGCGATCTCAGTGTCACTCTGAAAATTAGCTAATCAGAACACAGAAAGTTTGTTTTTTACAAAAACTTTGTCCATTTTGTCTAACAGTAGGGACCTGATCTATATTTTATATGATGTTAAATGGATCCAGGTCAGAGTTCCCCAAGCATTGGAGTGTGAGCTCCCAAATGGGAATCTTGATATTTTTAACAACCCCTTCATTCAAGGGTCAACATTTTACATCTCCCCTTTAGAATGCATTGATAGTGGGAGTCAGATGAGCACGTTCTTCAGAGGCCATGTTGAGGATGAAGCCCATCGCTTTTAGAGCAGTAGTCAGGGCTCAGTCATAGATAAGATCTGTTATTTCTTGTGTTTCCACTATGCTTTAGAATGGAGAAATCCCTCACTACTGAGGCCCCATAATACCTACCGACAAAGGAGTAAATAGGCTAAATTCTTACCTCAATATAGATCCATAGTAACTCCCCAGAAATCAGGGTTCTTCAAGTGCTTGTTCATGTTGATTCCATTCTAGGTGTATGCGCCCTCACGTGTGCAGTCGTCGGAGATTTTTGCCTTAGTGGTATCCATAGGGCCAGCTGTGTCGCCCCCTTGAGTGCTGTGCTCATGCGTTGGTATATCAGGTGCCACTGGACCTATGCCCTCTCAGTTCCTTCTTACCGCCCTTGGTGGTTAGTCGGAGCACCTTTCCTTACATAGCAAGGGCTTGCGGTTTTATCTTTTCTGACTTTGAGCCTTAGGGCCTTGTAAATAGTTTGTTTACAGTAATTAGTGTTAAGTAGGTGTTAAGTGAGGGCATGTCCCGGTCTCTGGGGTTTAAGCAATTTATGGACTGTAACAGGCCTAAGCCTGTAAGTGACCCCCACAGCAGCTGCCTCAAGTGCTTAGGGGAATCACATGTGAAGGACAAGTGTCATATTTGTAAAAATTTTCAACCCAGGACTCAGAAAGAGCGGGATATTTGCTTGTGGGCTCTCTTCATGGAGGCTGCCCTTTGTCTGGCTTCCGAGCCATCTCCCCAACACTCACCTAGTACCTCAGCCTCAGTGTGCAGTACACCCCTGGCATCAGGCTCCATCCAATACCACTGCCTCTCACCAGTGCCCAAAAAGAAAACAAAGAAGCACGGCTCCCTAGCACTGAGCAAGAAGGACCATGGGACATAGGGCAAAGGACCCAGTTCAGGCCACCCTGCCACTTAAGAGCCATGTGGATGTGCCACCCCAGTCAGGGCCCTTATCCCCTTAAAGGATCCACCACCGACTCCCAGGAGTGGTAGGGGACCCAAACCCCAGATGGCACTGAGAGAGGAGTGGCCTAAGCCTGCGCTGCCGGAACTGCACGTGCCACAGGAAATGGCAAAGGCTTCCCACGAGAGCAAGCCAGCTGTTAAGACCCTGCAGGGAGCAGTGGAGCACCGCTGATTCCTGAGACAAGACAGTGCTCTCCTTCACGCTGCAGATCTCCAGAGTCGGAGTCCAGATCCTCTGGAGCTTGCCCTCGTTCACCGCGATCATGATCCCTGCCGTCTCTAGGCGGATTGCCTAAGGGGAGGTGCCAGTCTCCGTACTGCCGTCACCTTTCACCCTCCCCACAGATAGTCCTCTCGGCGTAGATCTCAGTCGCCTGGCCCATGGAAGTACTTGCCATCATGACTCCAGTCCCCCCAGCCCTGGCACTAGTCCCCTCAATACTGGCACCAATCCTGTCACTGCAGGCACGGGTCTCCAGTGGTGATGGTCAGCAGGTGGATGCAAGTGTCGGTGGCCCCCCATAGTCACTGGAAGGGGATTCCTCCAACACGGAAAAGCAGTTCAGCCCCTTGCCCAGACTCCATCAGTGCAATTGGGCTCCTGAGGCCACATCAAAATTGATGACTCTTGATTGGCAGCACAGACAGTGGCAGCACAGTGGCCTTATTGGTGTCACACTCTGAGATAGGGGAAGAGAAGACCACACCCACCTCTAAACCTCCCTCCCTTACTGGTGATAATGCCCCAGGGCCTCCACACTGCTGCCCTTTAGCCTCTCATTTGCCCCCAGAATGTTCACAAAATGTATGGCGCCAGTGGCTGCTTACCTGAGATGCCGAGGGGTCCAGGTCTTCCCGTATCTCAATGACTAGCTCATCAAGGGCAGGTCTCAGGAGCAACTGCATAGAAGCCTCGATCTGGTGCATTCCTCTTGCTGCGACCTGGGCCTGTTAATAAATGAGAGAAAATCCACCTTAACGCCTGTCCAGTGAATAGAGTTCATTGGGGCAGTTCTTGATTCCATGCGAGCCAGAGCCTTCGTTCCAGAAACATGTTTTCAGGCCATGTTGAACCTGATCTCCCATGTAAAGAACCACCTGCTCCCCTTGGCTGTTGGGCGGCATGTACATATGTGATCAGCCATGCTTTGCTCCATCTCCAGCCCCTGCAAGCATGGCTGGTGTCTGTCTACATTCTCAACAGGCACAACCTAGGCTGGGTAGTCAGGGGGCCAGACCACATCTGATCATCCCTGGATTGGTGGTTGGAACCCAGGTTGGTGTTGGAGAGAGTCCCTTTCACAACCCCATCCCTGTCGCTGACCCCTGGTCTCCAATGCTTTGGACCTGGGCTGGAAAGCCCATGTGGGTGAGCTGAGCACCTGGGGTTGCTGGTTGTGGGACAATCTTGCCCTCCTCATCAGCATCAGGGACCTCAGAGCAGTTAGCCTAGCCTGCCAGGTATTCTTGCCCCATCTGAAGGGCAAGGCGGTGCAAGTCCTGATGGACAATACCGCTGCGATGTATTACATCAATGGGCAGGGCAGTGCCAGGTCTTCGTCCCTTTGTCAAGAAGCTCTCCACCTTTGAGATTTTTGTGTGCGTTATGCCATTCATCTGATAGCCACGCAACTGCCTGGAGCCAGTAAAGTCCTGGCAGATCACCTAAATAGGACTTACTCCTCTCGCCATGAGTTGTCACTTCATCCAGAGGTGGTCAGCATAATCCTCCAGAGGTCCCAGCAAAGAATCCTGTGGCACCTTATAGACTAAAAGATGTTTTGGAGCATGAACTTTTGTGGGTGAATACCCACTTCGTCAGATGCATGTATTCACCCACGAAAGCTCATGCTCCAAAATGTTTGTTAGTCTATAAGGTGCCACAGGATTCTTTGCTGCTTTTACAGATCCAGACTAACATGGCTACCCCTCTGATACTTCCAGAGGTGGGGGACTCCCCAGGTGGACTTGTTTGCATCCAGGCAAAACAGAAAATGCCACGTGTTCTGTTCAATCTGGGGAATGGACAGGGGCTCGCTGTCAGATGCCTTGCTCATTCCATGGTCAGGGGCGCTGATGTATGCCTTCCTGCGAGTGCCACTGATTCAGAGTCTTTGTGAAGATCAGGCAAGACAGGGCAAAAGTTATCCTAATAGCCCCTGCGTGGCCTCTTCAGTACTTGTTCAGTGTGTTACCGAGCCTTTTGGTAGCAACCCCACTGCAGCTGCCCATCTGGCCGGATCTACTGTCACAGAACCATGGCAGCCTTTTGCATCCGAAGCTGGCAGCGCTGCATTTGATGGCTTGGCTACTGCATGGCTCAGCCCTTGTCCAGAAGGTCTTGCTGGGTAGCAGGAAACCCTCCACCAGAGCAACTTATCTGGCTAAATGGAAAAGATTCATATGCTGGGCCATGCTGCAGGAGATACTAGATTATCTGCTGCACCTCAAACTCCAAGGTTTGTCCCAGTCATTGATCAAGGTCCACTTGGTTGCTGTCTCGGCTTTGCATCCTCCATTCCAACGCAGGTCAATCTTCTGTCATGACATGACAGCACAGTTTTTGAAAGGTCTGGAGCGCGTCTACCTGCACTTCCAGGATCCTGTCCCCTTGGGATCTGAATCTCGTGCTGTCGAGGCTTGTGGGGTCTCCATTTGAGTCTCTGGCTTCCTGCTCTTTCCCTGTTTCTGTCCTGGAACGTTTCATTCCCGGTCACGATAATGTCGGCCTTCAGGGTGTCTGAGATCAGGGCACTTACTTCGGAGCTGCCCTATACAGTCTTCTACAAGGATAAGGTCGTGTTGCGACCACACCATCATTTCTGCCCAAGGTCATTTCCTAGTTTCATACTGACCAGGACATATACTTGCCCATCTTCTTTCCAAAGACTCTTGCATCAGATGAGGAGTGCAGCCTACACCCCCTGGATGTCAGGAGGGTGCTGGCATTCTATATAGATAGAATAAGGCCGTTCCATAAGTCAACGCAGTTGTTTGTTGCGGTGGCAGACAGACTGAAAGGTCACCTGCTCAGAGGATTTTGTCCTGGATCACAGCCTACATCCGTTACTGCTATGAGTTGGCCAAAGTGCCTCCACTGGCAATCGTGATGACACACTCAACTAGGGGACAAGCATCTTCAGCAGCCTTTCTGGCACAGGTACCAATCCAAGAGAATTGTAGAGCTGCTACCTGGTTGTCTGGCCACACATTCGTGTCTCATTATGCGTTTACCCAGAAAGCTCAAGACAGTGCTGAGTTTGGCAGAGCAGTGCTGCAACCTGCAAGACCATGAACTCTGAACCCTCCTCCACTGATACTGCTTGTGAGTCATCTAGAATGGAATTGACATGAGCAAGCACTTGAAGAATTAACAGCACTTACCCACCTTTTTCATAACGATTGTTCTTCGAAATGTGTTGCTCTTGTCCATTCCATTACTCGCCCTCCTGCCCCTCTGTCAGAGTTGTTGGCAAGAAGGAAATGAGAGGGCATAGGGTCAGCAGCACCTGATATACCAACGCATGAGCACGGCACTCAAGGGGGAGCCACTGCTGGCCCTATGGATACTGCTAAGGCAAAAATCTCCAACAACCACACACGTGGGCACGCACACACCTAGAACAGAATGGACATGAGCAACACATCTTAAAGAACAATCGTTACCAAAAAACGTGGGTAACCGTTTTATTTGCACAGCTGTAACTGGGGATAGACTTCAGCTCAATATGGTCAGCCCTGGAAGTGGCTGAAGAATTTAAGTAGCTTATTATTTTAATGCATTATTTTTTTAGCCCTACTGCAGGTGACACTTAAGAGTTAAAAAAAAAAAAAAAAAAAAACCATACAAAAAGCCATACAACTGGAAAGGCAGAGACACCAGGATGTTTGCACATTTGTAACCTTTTGGCAGTAGATGTACTACACTGGTGATGTAATCTGTATGGCTCTTCCAGTATTTTAGATTCAAAGGAAAGCATAATTTTCCATGTAAACACTTAGTGTGACATTTAGTTTTGCTATTTGTTTTAATGGTTGCCTCAGTAACCAATAAATAGTTTGTGCTGAGTGCTTTAACAGCCAGTCATTTTGTAGAAATGAGAGTTGTCTAATCCTCCTGCAACCCCTTGATTGTTGCCTCATGGTTTAGGTGACCACTTTCCTGGTGCTGTTGTTAAAGTAATATTGGCTAAGCTTCTAGGATAAGCTTTCACCTTTTTTTTTCCTCCCAGAAGCTTACAGCCCAGGAAGAAAATGTTATACTTGTATGAAACGTGGTCTAATAAGCCTGCCGTGGAGCACTCTATTTCATGCAAATATTCAGAACCCATTTTTGAAAGTGATTCATATCAATCAAGAAATGTGTAGAATTTAAGACATTTTTATCGATCACTAAGTTTGCTACTAAGAATTGTCTTTAAAAAAAAAAATCTGTGCAGAACCAAAGCTTCCTAAAATAAAATTGAGAACAAGATTTTGTAACAGCAAATAGATCTGATACAGCCACCAAGAAAAGAACAACCACTCTTTGGTTTTTCACCATTTTATTATGTGGGATTCACTTCTCAACATAAACAATTTTCTTCAATGTCCTAATTGATTTCCAACTTTTATTTTAATTCATAGACCCTAATTTTTTGGATACTTTATGAAAGTATACTATACCCAGAGGGCAAGAGATTTGACCACCATCTTTTGCCTCAGTTGAGTCACAGTGTCCACTTGAAAGAATTTTTTTTAAAGATAGTTTTATGCAAGCATGGATAATGCATTTCCTTTTAACTTAACAACTTTCTGCCAGCTGTGCTGTCATAGCTGTTGGGGGAAGCATCAGTAAGGTAAATCTACTTAGCCCACTAGAAGACAGGTACAGAAAATTATTGAGTAATTGTCAAAATCCATTAAAGTAAAATCTGAAGCTACAGCCATTACCTTTATGATGACATATAGTGAGGGAAGTTCACCAAATATACTATTCTGAGGCATTGGTGCCTGACAGACTCCTTTAGGTCCTTTTTATATTTTATTTGACATTTATTATGTTAACTTTGACAAATCCCCATATGTTATCACATCACAAAATTGGCACCAGGTGGTCCCTTCGTGGCAGTTTCAGAAGGGAGGCCAGAGCTGAATGGTCCATGAGACTAAACTCCCCTGTCACACTAAGGGTATGTCTGCACTGCAGTCAGGAGGTGTGATTGTAGCTCATGTAGGCTGAGCTAGCTTTGGTCAAGCTTTAGTGACAGTAGCATTCTAGCCTCAGCATGCATGGGAGCCCAATCTAGCTGCTTCATTATGTACCTAGGTTCCTGGGTAGGGTCATACACGGGAGGCTAGTCCATGCCACCATCCATGCTATAGCTGAGCTAACTGTGGTGTTGTTCAAGCTAATTTTGATCTAGATAGATGAAAGCTTGGGTATGCCTACCTGATCTACAGTCACACCACCTGATTGTAGTACAGAGTCCCTCTGTGTAAGAGATGGGAACACAATGTGAAAGAAGCTCCCTTCCTGTACTGAACTTGTTCTGAGGCTCAATAAAGAATTTCAGTCACCAGAGCTGACACTGCAGCGTCATACACCATGAAATTTACTTAATGGAAAGGGGAAACTACATTCCTTAGATGTATTTTGTGCAATTTTTAATAATTAATTTACATTTTCTGATTGATGGTCAGTTTTTCATTTTAGTTGAATACGTTAAAAAAGTTTGGCCTGCTTTTCAGTTGTCATGCTGGCACTGTATGGGAACTCAAAGTCTCCAGGTCTTTGAATTACCCTTTAAATTTGTGGGTTTAGCTGGCATGAATATAAATACAAAGCATGCATCAAAAGAGGATCAGATTGTGGAAGTTATTGTTCATCCATTCAAAAAAATTTGAGAGAGTTTTTAAAAAGTTTTCTTGGTGCAAATTCATATTCCAAATTGATGTGATATATGAAAGAGATAGTAAGGATTATGGAGAAAGTCCTTTCAGAGATGGCCTAACAAATTAATGGGTGTATAGGGAGGGAAGTATATTCTGGAGTCATTTGAACATAAAATAAATTCTTTTTCTTCAAGTAGTGTCCCTATAGGTGCTTCTCTGTAGGTGTGCTTGCGTCCCTGTGCTGCCAATTGGAGAACTTCGGTAGCAATATCCATTAGGTCCACACATGCTCTGCCTCTCTTCTAACCCGACTTCAGTTCCTTCTCAACCATGCCTGGCTAGAGATGGAGCCATCAGCAGTTCATTTGCAATCATTAACTTCTTTAGCATTTTAGTAGTTAATTAGTCTCCTTACTCTTAGTGTAGTCCTTTCTTTATTTTTCTCTGCCCTAACTGAAGGGGGTGGAGGAGAAAAAGAAGACGGACCACCATTCCACCCAACAGGGTGTGTCTGATTTACCAGGCTTCAAGAAGTGCATCTCCTGCAAAGAGGCTATTCCTGTGGCAGACAAGCACTCTCACTACATACAGTGCGTCAGGGAAGGCCACATTTCACAGAAGTGTGGTCTCTTCCAGAAACACACTCATAAGAACATAAGAACAGCCGTACCGGGTCAGACCAAAGGTCCATCTAGCCCAGTATCCTGTCTACCAACAGTGGCCAATGCCAGGTGCCCCAGAGAGAATGGACCTAACAGGCAATGATCAAGTGATCTCTCTCCTGCCATCCATCTCCATCCTCTGAAAAACAGAGAACATGGACACCATTCCTTACCCATCCTGGCTAATAGCCATTAATGGACTTAACCACGATGAATTTATCCAGTTCTTTAAACGCTGTTATGGTTCTAGCCTTCACAACCTCCTCAGGTAAGGAGTTCCACAAGTTGACTGTGCGCTATGTGAAGAAGAACTTTCTTGTATTTGTTTTAAACCTGCTGCCTATTAATTTCATTTGGTGACCCCTAGTTCTTGTATTATGGGAATAAGTAAATAACTTTTCCTTATCCACTTTCTCAACATCACTCATGATTTTATATACCTCTATCATATCCGCCCCTTAGTCCCCTCTTTCCCAGCCTGAGAGTCCTAGCCTCTTTACATCTCTCATGCCTCATATGGACCCGCCGTTCCAAACATGACCTAATCATTTTAGTGTCCTTTCTGAACTTTTTCAGTGGGCCCCAGTATATTTTTTTTTGAAGATGTTAGGAGGACCACTTCTGTAGCGCAGTATTTCGAGATGTGGGCAGACCATCGATTTATATGAGGGCAAATAAATATGGTTTTCTCTAATTTCTTATCTTTATATCTCCCTTTTTAATGATTCCTAACATCGCCGTTTGCTTTTTGACTGCCTTGCACACTATGGGACATACCTCAGAGAAACTATCCCCCCCACACCCATGAAGACTGCCAAAGATCGTTTTCTTGAATTGTGAGCTAATTGAATATGGTGTCATATATAGTTGGGGTTATTTTGTTCCCATGGTGGGCATTAGCTAATTACATTTATCCACATTCAAAGCTTCATTTGCCATTTTGTGCCCAATCACATTAAGCTTTGTGAGATCTTTCTCGACAGTACTTCACAGTGCTGGCTTTGGTCTTAACTATCTTGAGCAGTTTAGTATCCATCTGCAAAACTTGTGGCCACTCTATTCTGTTTACCCTTTCTCCAGATCATATTATGAACAAGTTGAAATAGATTGGTCATGAGGAACTAGACCCTTGGGGAAACCACAGTTAACCCATCTCGATTCTGAGAATTACGCAATTAATTCGCCTACCCCTTGTTCCCGTCTTTTAAGGCAGTTCCAGTCATGAAAGGACCTTCCCTTTTATCCCATGACAGCTTAATTTACGTAAGAGCCTTTGGTGAGGGACCTTGTCAAAGGCTTTCTGGAAATCTAAGTACACTATGTCTACTGGATCCCTCTCGTCCACATATTTGTTGACCCCTTCAAAGAACTCTAATAGATTAGTAAGACACGATTTCCCTTTACAGAAACCATGTTGACTATTGCTCAGTTCATGTTTTTCTATGTGTCTGACAATTTTATTCTGAACTATTGTGTCGACTAATTTGCCCGGTACCCGACTTAGGCCTCGAAAGGACAGGGAGTTGTGACGGAAGATCATCTTCATAGAGCGAGCCCTCCAGCCTTCCCTGGATCCGCACCGAGAATTACTTGGCAGACATGAGTCTCCCCACAGCCCTCAACATCCAAGGACTGTGGGTTGAAGAAATCAGCCGGGGACCCCTCTCTTAAGACATTGAAAAAGAGAGCAGGAAGTCCCCAGAGTGAGCCCTGAGCTAGCCGCAAAAGGTCTCCAGCATGCTCAGTATCATTGGTACCATTGGCACCAAGACAATCCCAGCCCGGTACCCAAGCTCACAAAGATCTGGAGTGGCAGGTACCATTTACATGCCAAAGGAACTGAGGAACACGGGCACCAAGTCAGTGGTATGAACTGACAAAGATAGCTCTGAATGGCACTCTAATAAGACGATGCTGTCGGTATGCAATGTACCTTCTGTACCATCATCAACACCCCTATCCGGCACTGAAGCAGTAGGTACAGGTGAGATTCTCTGTACCACCAGTGGCACCAGGTCAGTAGGCACCACCGGAATTCCAGCACTCAAGAGACTTCCAGGTATCTGACATATCAGAGTCTCTTCTTCTCAGCACCAGGACCTTAGCACCTGTGTTCCCTGTAAGCTGCACGCTTGCGTGGTCGCCCAGGAGAGATTCAAATGCTGCCCAGCTGATTAGCAGAGCTCTGCACAGCCGGCATGTGTTCAGGTGCCCCTCCCCACATGTTGCTCCATCCTGCAGCTAGTCCTGGGACCCTCCTGCTGGCTGTGCAGAGTGCCGGGGGGGAAGAGGGTGCTGATGTCAAGGTGTCCCCCTGCCCCTGTACGTCATCTCCACAGAGCAGGGGAGAGGGGACACAGCCAGACTCAGGACTTGGAGCTTCTGCAGTGAACGGTGAGTGACTGAGTGCCTTTCTTTTTCTGAGATTTCCCCAGTAGCCAGCTCACACAGTCTCTCTCTCTCTCTCTCTCACACACACACACACACACACACACACACACACACACACACAAGAGCACACCGACAATCACACACACACACACACACACACAGTCTCTTTCACATTCACTTCCCAACACTTCCTGCAATGCGCACATATTCGCTGTAATTTTATTCTATCAAAGTGTTTTATTTTGACCGATCTATGCATTTCATAGTTTTTATTTCTGTTACACTTAAATTTAATTCTTTGAATAGTGAGTTTTAAAATGCATAACCTGTCATGGCTGGAGTAATTATCCCTATCGTAAATTTTAAAAAATATATATTATATCTAGGTTTTTTCTTTCTACTGGTGGCGCACATCTGCACATACCTCAGTGCACATAACACAATTTATTCTGCACATGGATGAAAAAAATCAGAGGGAACATTGCTTGGCACCGAGTTTCCTACTGTGGGAGTCTTCTCCAGTATCCTGTCATGCAACCCCACTTTCAAGTGAAGAGTCAGACAGCAAACCAGAGGAGACCATTTCTCAGTACTCCTCCAGTGCTCCCTATGGTATACCCTCAGGCAGCTCCACCACCACCATGGACTGCATATTGCCTTCATGCTTCTCAAGCGCTTAGCCTTGCTCGTGAGCCCCCGAGACTTTCCCGCTCTGCTACAGTGTCTAGAACCTTGGAACCCCCGGAGCAGGAGGATGGAATCGAGGAAGAGGTGACTCTAAGAACCAACATCTCCTCCTCCTCCTCCCCAGATGAGGCTGTCATGCCCCATTCCCCCCATCCCTAGACAATTATTTCTGGCTTTTCCAAGACTTGGCATAAAGGGTTGCAGATACACTACAGATACCCTTGGAGCAAGTCAAGGACATCCATCACAAACTCCTGGACATATTACGTTCTTCTTCAACCTCTAAAATAGCCTTCCCCATCAATGAGGCTCTCCTGGACCCTGCAAAACCATATGGCAGACTCCAGCATCAGTGATGCCTACTTGTAAACAGGATGATAAAAAATATTACGTTCTAGGTAGGGAGATGGAATTTATTTTTTTTCACCGTGGCCCCAACTCCATAGTTGTTGACATGATAAACTCCCAGGGTTGTCAGCACCAAATGTGATCCATCCCCTATGATAGGGATTGGAAGCGCTATGACCTCTTTGGAAGGAAAGCCTATTCCTCAGCCATGCTTCAGTTTCGAATAGCCAATTATCAAGTCTTAACGACAAAGTATGATGTCAGCTACTCAAAACTTGGCAACTTTATTGATCAGCTTTCAGAGTCAGAGCACAACCACTTCAGAGTTATCATACAGGAAGAACAACTGGTAGCCAAAATAGTGCTACAGTCTGCCCTCGATGCAGTTAAGATTGCAGCCTGGTCCACCTTCACAGTGATGGTTATGCGACATGTATCATGGTTACACCTTTTATGCTTCCCTGAAGAGATGCAATCGACTGTTGAAGTCTTTCCCTTTGAAGGCACCAATCTCTTTGCAGAGAAAACAGATGCCTCTCTCCATAGCCTTAAAGATTCCAGGGGCACGCGCCGCTCATTGGGGATCTATATGCCTGGGCAAAAGAGAAAATTTAGTCAGCAGCCCCAACACAGACTATGCACCTCTCAATATCCAACCCAGTGCTTTTACAGACCTCAGAGGAAGAAATCTAAGTTCCCCAAGCATAAACCATCAGGCACACAGCCTTCCACTTCACACTCATCCACCTCCAAACACTAATTTTGATGTGTTGGTCAAGGTGCCAACAGATTACACCCGTCAACCGCTACAGCTGATCAATCTATCTTGCCCATTTGGCTACCATTTTGCCATGTTCTGCAGTACCTGGGAACGCAAAAGAGCGGACCGATGGTTCTTGGAAATTATTCACAATAGGTATTTCACCCATTTTACCTCCTTTCCCCCTCTGCAACACCCATCCCTGTCCCTCTTCAGGGACTCTTCTCACAAGAGTTTACTGTGACAAGAAATAAATAGCTTTCTCCAGCTAGGAGCCATAGAGTCAGTATTTCAACATCTATGGGGCAAAAGCTTTTACTCTCACTATTTCCTAATACCTAAGAGGAAGAGATGTTGAGACCCATACTAGACCTCAGAGCTGCAACAAGCTTGTGAAAGCTTAAAAATTCAAGATAATCACTCTAGCAACAATCATTCCAGCATTGGAACAGGAAGACTGATTTTTGGCCCTTGACCTTCAGAACTTCTATTTTCATATCTTAATCCTACCTTCCCACAGACGGTTCCTCAGATTTACCCTAGGATAAGACTATTACTAGTACAGAGTACTCACTTCCGGGCCTTCATTGGCCCCAAGAGCATATTCCAAGATTCTCTCATTAGTGGCTGCTCACCTATGTTCCCAAGGGATCATGATCTATCCCTACCTGGACGATTGTTTCCTTAGAGTCCGCTCCTTCACAGAGGCTCGATGGGTTACCGAAACCACAGTAGACTTTTTTACAGAACTTGACTTACAGATCAATAATCAACCCTCACTACAGTGCAGCACCTGGAATTCATAGGGGCTGACCTTGACTCGCTACAGGCCAAAGCACTCCTACATCAACACAGGTTCTTCTCTTTGGCCCATTCAGAGAGACTGTATAAATCACCCCTCAGATATCAGCCAAACATTGATGTACCTATCCTCCATGAACTTATCTAATTCTTTTTTGAACCCACTTATACTTTTGGCCTTCACAACATTCCCTGACAATGAGTTTGACAGGCTGACTGCGTTGTGTGAAGAAGTATGTCCTTATGTTTGCTTTAAACCTGATGCCTGTTCATTTCATTGGGTGACCCCCTTGGTTTGTGTGTTTATGTCAAGGGATAAATTACACTTCCTTATTCACTTTCTCCACATCATTCATGATTTTATAGACTGCTAGCATATCCCCCTCAATCGTCTCTTTTGTAAGCTGAACAGTCTCAGTCTTTTTAATCTCTCCTCATATGGAAGCTGTTCCATACCCTTAATCATTTTTCTTGCCCTTCTCTGTACTTTTTCCAATTCTAATGTATCTTTTTTGAGATGGAATGACCAAAACTGCACACAGTATTCAAGGTGTGGGCATATCGTGGATTTATATAGTGTCATTATGATATTTCCTGTCTTATCTGTCCCTTTCTTACTGGTTCCTAACATTCTGTTAGCTTTTTTGACTGCCGTTGCACATTGAGCAGATGTTTCCAGCGAACTAGCCATAATGACTCCAAGATCTCTTTCTTCAGTGCTAACTAATTTAGGCCCAATCATTTTTGTGTATAGTTATGATTATGTTTTCCAATGTATAATACTTTGCATTTATCAATACTGAATTTCATCTACCATTTTGTTGTCCAGTCTCCCAGTTTAGTGAGATCCCTTTGTAACTCTTCACAGTCCACTTTGGACTTAAATACCTTGAGTAATTTTGTATCATCTACAGACTTTGTCACCTCACTGTTTACCCCTTTTTCCAGATCAATGTTCAATATGTTGAACAGCACTGGCCCTCATACAGATCCCTGGAGGGTCCCCTCTATTTACGTCTCTCCACCATGAAAACTGAGCATTTATTGCTACCTTTTGTTTCCTTTCTTTTAACCAGTTACTGATCCTCTGGCCTTCCCTCTTATCCCATGGCTTCCTACTTTGCTTAAGAATTTTTGATGAGGGACCTGTCAAAGGCTTTGTGAAAGTCCAAGTACTATACTTCTACCCTGATATAACGCTGTCCTCAGGAGCCAAAAAATCTTACCGTGTTATAGGTGAAACCGTGTTATATCGAACTTGCTTTGATCCACCGGAGTGTGCAGCCCCTCCCACCCCCAGCATTGCTTTACCGTGTTATATCTGAATTTGTGTTATATCGGGTCGCGTTATATCAGGGCAGAGGTGTATATCCACTGGATAACCCTTGGCCATGTGTTTGTTGACCCTCTCAAAGAATTCTAGTAGATTGGTGAGACATGATTTCCCTTTACAAAAACCACCTTGACTCTTCCTCAATATATTGTGTTCATCTTTGTGTCTGATCATTCTGTTCTTTACTATAGTTTCAATCAGTTTTCCTGGTACTGAAGTTAAGCTTACTGGTTTGTAATTGTCAGGATTGTCTCTGGTGCCTTTTTTAAAAATTGGTGTTACTGTAGCGATCTGCCAGTCATCTGGTAAAAGGCTGATTTAAGCAATAGGTTACATACCACAGTTAGTAGTTCTGAAATGTCATATTTTGAGTTCCTTCAAAACTTTTGGGTGGATACCAACTGGTCCTGGTGACTTATTACTTTTTATCAATTTGTTCCAAAACCTCCTCCATTGATACTTCAGTTTGGGACAGTTCCTCAGATTTGTTACCTAAAAAGAATGGCCCAGGTGTGGGAATCTCCTTCACATCCTCTGCAGGGAAGACCAATAAAAAGAATTTGTTTAGCTTTTCCACAATGGCCTTGTCTTCCTTGAGTGCTCCTTTAGCAACTCAATTGTCGAGTTGCCCCACTGACTGATTGGCACACTTCCTGCTTCTTATGTACTTTAAAAAATTTGCTGTTAGTTTTTGTGTCTTTTGCTATTTGCTCTTCAAATTCTTTTTTGGCCTGCCTAATTATACTTTTATATTTGACTTGTCAGAGTGTATGTTTCTTTCCATAGTCTTCAGCAGGATTTGACTTCCAATTTTTCAAAGATGTCTTTTGGTCTCTAACTGCCTCTTTTACTTTGTTGTTTAGCTCTGGTGGTGGGTTTATTTTGGGTCCTTTTTGGGGGGGAGGGGAGGGAATAGACATATAATTTGAGTCTCTATTATGGTGTTTTTAAAAAGTTTCCATGCAGCTTGCAAGCATTACACTCTTGTGATTGTTCCTTTTAATTTCTATTAACTGGCCTACTTATTTTTGTGTAGTTAAATGCTGATGAGGTGGGTTGTTTTGTTTATTTTGTATTACCCTCCCTCCCCCTTGAGGATGTTAAATGTAATTATGTTATAGTTGATATTACCAAGTGATTCAGCTAAATTCACATCTTGGACCACATTCTGAGTGCTCCTTAGGACTAAATTAAGAATTGCCTCTCCCCATGTGGATTCCAGGACTAACTGCTCCAAGAAACAGTCATTAATGGTGTCTAGAAATTTGATCTCTGCATCCCATCCTGAGGTGCTGTGTTCCCAGTCAGTATGTGGATAGTTGAAATCCCCCATTGTTATTGGGTTTTCTTAGGGTACGTCTACACTATGGGATTATTCCGATTTTACATAAACCAGTTTTATAAAACAGATTGTATAAAGTCGAGTGCACGCGGCCACACTAAGCACATTAATTCGGTGGTGTCCATTAATGGTCCGAGGCTAGCGTCAATTTCCAGAGCATTGCACTGTGGGTAGCTATTCCATAGCTATCCCATAGTTCCCGCAGTCTCCCCTGCCCCTTAGAATTCTGGCTTGAGAGCCCAATGGCTGATGGGGCAAAAATCATTGTCGCGGGTGGTTCTGGGTAAATGTCGTCAGTCATTCCTTCCTCCGGGAAAGCAACGGC
>NC_133792.1:26367719-26388892 GCF_003597395.2 Chelonoidis abingdonii
CGATTTGCGGCCACACTAACCCTAATCCAATATGGTAATACCGATTTTAGCGCTACTTCTCTCGTTGAGGAGGAGTACAGAAACTGATTTAAAGAGCCCTTTATATCGATATAAAGGGCCTCGTAGTGTGGATGGGTACAGCGTTAAATCAGTTTAAACACGTAGTGTAGACCAGGCCTTAGCCTTTCTAATCTCCCTGAGCATTTCACAATCACTATCACCCTCCTGGTCAGGTGGTTTGTAGTGTATTCCTACTGCTGTACTCTTTATTTGGGGCAGTGGGCAGACCTATCAAAAGAGTGAGACATTCCTGCTTACTACTAGTCTTGGAGGTCACACCTTGGGTAGGTCAGAGTAACCCCTAAACCTCCAGGTCAGAGTCACAGCAAAGTCTTCATGGGCTGACGATGCAGAAGAACACATTAGTGTCAAGGGAGAGGATGGCAATGAAGCATATGCCTTGTGATAGCATATAAGGGTAACCTTCATTATATACCCAGTCACTGGACAATCACTTCACCCGGGGGCAGATTACTCATTTCAGATTTTTTTTTTTAAATGAGGAAATGTTAGAGATTGAGACATCAAAACTAGATGTGTTAGAACAAACTCAAGACTTTAATTATCACTAAGTCCTGGCACCTTTCTCTGGAGTACCTAGGACTAGCCACTGTCTGAGAGAGAGTACCAGGTTAGGTGGACTAGTGGTCTGATCCTCTATGGCAATTACTAAACCTAAAAAGGGGAAAAAATAGTGAGGTTTCCAAATGATTTACCACTTTTGGGTTTGAAGCTACTATGCTTTTTATCCTATACAGTATTCCTCCAGAACAATTCCATTATCAGAATAAAAGGGATCTTACGGCAAAAGCAAATAGCACCTTCTTTATTCCCTGCACACATATGACATAAGATTAAAAAATTATGCTACAATTCATCAAATTCAGACTGAGGTTGCTGTCTGCAGCAACCTAATAGGATGAATGAGACAAGATAAGGCTGACCAAAGATGACATTTTATTTTACAAATTTGTACTTAGTTTGGTCTATAGAAGGCAGCAGGAGTAATTTACTGACGTTTTGTATATTATATATATTAGCAGGATTTGGTAGTGTTTTAGTATTTCCTAAATTAAAAGGGAAAAAAACAGTTACTCACCTTTGTAACTGGTGTTCTTCAAGATGTGTTGCTCATATCCATTCCAGTTAGGTGTGCGTGCGCTGCGTGCATGATCATCGGAGAATTTTTACCCTAGCAACACCCAATGAGTTGGCTGTGGAGCCTCCTGGAGTGGTGCCTTAATGAAGCTGGATATATACCCCAGCTGACCCAGCGCCCCCTCAGTTTCTTCTTGCCGGCTACTCCGACAGAGGGGAAGGAGGGCGGGTTTGGAATGGATATGAGCAACACATCTCAAAGAACAACAGTTACAAAGGTGAGTAACCATTTTTTCTTTGAGTGCTTGCTCATATCAATTCCAGTTAACTAACTCCCAAGCCTTACCTAGGCGGTGGGGTCAGAGTGAGACGTTGCTGAGTGCAGAACCGCTGAACCAAATGTAGCATCATTTCTAGACTGCTGAACTAATGCGTAGTGAGCGGCAAAGGTATGTACCAATGACCAAACCGCAGCTCTACAGATCTCGTGAATTGGAACCTGGGACAGGAAAGCGGCCGATGAGGCTTGGGCCCTCGTGGAGTGGGTGGTGAGGCATGAGGTCGGGACACTGGCCAAGTCATAGCAAGCACGGATACAGGCCATGATCCAAGAGGAGATGCGTTGCAAGGAGACCAGTAGGCCTTTCATCCGGTCGGCCTCTGCAATGAAGAACTGGGTCATTTTCCTAAACGGCTTAGTATGCTTGATATAGAATGCGAGGGCCCTCCAAACGTCCAGAGAGTGCATATGTTGATCCTGCCGCATAGCGTGTGGCTTCGGATGAAAGACCGGGAGAAAAATATCCTGATTCACATGAAATGCTGATACCACCTTGGGCAGAAAGGCAGGGTAGGGGCAAAGCTGCACCTTGTATTTACGGAAAGCAGTGTACAGCGGCTCCGACGTGAGAGCTCTAATTTCAGATACGCATCTCGCTGAAGTGATGGCTACAAGGAAGGCTGACTTCCAAGACAGATGAAGGAGTGAGCAAATGGCCATTGGCTCAAACGGGTGTCCCATGAGCCTGAAGAGGACCCGGTTAAGGTCTCATGCCAGAACCGGTTGTCGCACTTACGGGTAGAGGCGATCTAAATCCTTCAGAAATCTAACGCTGGAGAAGACGGAGGAAGCATGTTCTCCTGGATGGAAAGCCGAGATGGCTGCCAGGTGCACTCTGACAGATGATATCACCAGGCCCTGCTGCTTTAGGGATAGGAGATAGTCTAGGATAAGGGGTATCGATGCCTGCAACAGGGGTGTGTCACACTGCTTGCACCAACAGGAGAAATGCCTCCGTTTAGCCAGGTACGTGGCTCGAGTCAAGGGTTTCCTGCTGCCTAACAGAACCTGCTGCACCGATTGTGAGCAGAGTAACTCTGACTGAGTTAGCCATGCAGCATCCACGCTGTAAGGTGGAGTGATTGCAGGTCAGGGTGACAGAGCCGTCCGTGGTCCTGTGAGATCAGGTTCAGCCACAGTGGGAGTGTGATCGGAGGCTCTACCAACAACTCCAGGAGTGTGGTGTACCAGTGCCGCCTGGGCCATGCTGGGGCGACCAGAATCATGCATGCCTTGTCCCTGCACAGCTTGAGTATGACCCTGTGGACCAATGGGAATGGAGGGAAGGCGTAGAAAAGCTGGTCTTTCCACAGAAGTAGGAAAGCGTCCGATAGAGAACCCTGAGAGCGCCCCTGGAGAGAACAGAACACTTGGCCCTTCCGATTGATGCGCGAGACGAATAGGTGGACCTGGAGAAACCCCCACCTCAGGAAGATGGAGTGGATGATATCTGGAAGAATCGACCGCTTGTGAGGCTGGAAGGACCTGTTGAGGTAGTCTGCCAGCGTATTCTGGACCCTTGCGAGAAATGACGCCATCAGATGTATCGAGTGGACTATGCAGAACTCCCACAGGCGAATGCCCTCCTGGCATAAGGGGGGACGACCAGGCTCCCCCTTGCTTGTTGATGTAGAACATGACCATGGTGTTGTCTCTGAGGAGTGCAACACAATGGCCATGTAGGTGCTTGCGAAATGCTTGACACACTAGGCATATTGCCATCAGTTCTTGTACATTGATATGCAGAGTCAGCTAGGATGTGGTCCACAGGCCCTGTGTTTGGAGCTCCCCGAGGTGGGCACCCCATCCCAGAGATGATGCGTCTGTGACCAGGTACAAGGAGGGTTGTGAGATGGTACTCCGTCGCACACCAGCGTGGGGTCCAGTCACCAATGGAGGCAAGTCAAAACCGATTCGGGGACAGTGACTACCATAACCAGGCTGTCTCGACCTGGTTGATAAAACTGTTGTAACCAGGCCTGAAGCGTGCGAAGCTGAAGTCTGGCATGCCTGGTTATATAAGTGGACGAAGCCATGTGCCTCAGAAGACTGAGCCATGTCTTTACCATGAAAGTTGGAAAGTTTAGGAGGCTGCCAACGATTCTCGCCAATGATGCTCGCCATCGACTGAAAGCATGCGGCCGGCAGGAGAGCGCGGGCGAGTCTGGATCCAGGACTGCCCCAATATTCTATTCGCTGGGTTGGTTCCAGAATCTACTTTCCGTTGTTGAGCAGGAGACCCAGCTGGAGGAACTTGCTTAGGGCAAATCGAACATAGGATTGAACTTGGTCCTTGGTTTTGCCTCGAATGAGCCAGTCGTTGAGATAAGGAAACACCTGGATTCGTTGACAAAGAAGGTAGGCTGCCACGATGGCCATACACTTGGTGAACACCCTGGGGGCTGTGGCAGGCTGAAGGGGAGGACAGCGAATTGATAGTGTTCATGATTGACCACAAAGCGGAGGAAGCGCCTGTGCGGCAGGTAAATCGCTATGTGGAAGTACGTGTCCTTCATGTCGAGTGCGGCGTACCAGTCCCCAGGATCCAGTGAAGGAATAATGGTCCCCAGTAAAACCATGTGGAACTTCAACTTTACTATGAATTTGTTGAGTCCGCGCAGATCTAGGATGGGTCGAAGCCCACCCTTGGCTGGGGGATTAGGAAGTAGCGGGACTAAAAACCCCTGCCCCTTAGCTCCGTTGGAACCTCCTCGATCGCTCCCAAGGACAGGAGCGTTTGGACCTCCTGTATAAGGAATTGCTCGTGAGAGGGTGCCTGAAGAAGGATAGGGAAGGAGGATAGGAGGGAGGGGAGAAAGAAAACTGGAGAGAATATCCCTTTTCCACCGTGTGAAGAACCCACCCATTCTGCGCTGGGTCGGCTGGGGTATATATCCAGTGCCATTAAGGTGCCACTCCAGGACTCCACAGCCGACCCACTGGGTGTTGCTAGGGTAAAAATTCTCCAACAATCGTGGATGCGGCGCTTGCACACCTAATTGGAATCTATATGAGTAAGCACTTGAAGAACTAATCTTTTGCAGTAGCTACAGTTCAAGAGTTAACCCTTCTTGTGCCAACTTTGATATTTTCCCCAGTCAGATAGATTTCTTCTTTGAAGTTCTTACATGTAGTCTGTTTTGTAGGTAGTTACGTTATTTGAAAGTTTCAACTGTAACCCAAACCTAAACAGTAAATACATACTGGCAAGTTTTTCCTAGGCCCCTGTGGCTTTGAATGTCAACAGTAAGTTTTAGCAAACAGAGTTGGTGAATATCAGTTTTATTTCTTACACACACATATGTGAACACACATAGTCTCTAGAGTTAAAAAAAAAAATAGTTTATTAATCTTCTCCTCAAACAAAAATCAACAAATAAATTAGTAGAAAATATACAGAGGAGCATGAAAGTTGAAAATTATCTCTCTGAAAAGTCTGTGGTATTCTTTCTGTTATCCTAGCCAATGGTGAATACCTCACCTTTCATGCTTCTCTCTGAACATTTTTTACTAGTTTATTTGTTGATATTTTTTTAAGAAGAAAATTAATGGACTATAACTTTTTTTTTAACCTCTAGAGACTGTATGTGTTCCTGTGTTTTAATAAAAGGTTGTAAAAGCAACATTCATTTATAACATTTGGAAGATTATTCATGGAAAAATTATGCAAAGGAAAAAACAGTATAATCCTCTGGGATATTAAAGATATGTGGTAAACTTTTCCAAATGCTCTTGCCACAGTTCTCTAAACAGCACTCATCACATTCTTCTGTTTCTCTCAAGTTACACAATGTAAACAGTTTTTTTAATAATGTTTTGATAGTTTTATACATTATTTTCTTGTACATGTCAGCATAGTCTTGACAATGATGTTGAGAAATAATGAAAACCAAATTTGCCTTTCTCCATGCCAGGTGACTGGAAATCCTGCTAAAAGTGCTTTGTCTCCCTGAAAGCCATAATGATAGAATAGCAATCATGGTAACAGTATGCACTAGGATAGGGGCCAAGGAGAATAAATAGGAGACTTTTCAGTAGCAGATGATCTCATTTAATGGAAAAGCACACCAAAAATCACTTGATCTCAACTGAATTTAGAGACTGGAACTTTACTGTTGAGCAACAAGGCTAGGCATTTGCAACACACCAAGCAGGGTCTGGGATAGCAGTCTACACTCTGAAATAAAACCTAATAAATTATATGAGCTTTATTCTTTTTACAGAGTAGTCTCTTGCTGGGGGTAATGTTGAACAACAGTTCTTTTTTTCAACCAAACCCAAGATTTTTTCGGTTGCTTCCCCCCCACCCCCCGGATTCCAAAGGCTATTTTTTAATTTGGAGGGAAGAAAAAAAACTGTTTCAGAAGAACGAAGCAACATTATATTGGTCAAACCTCCACATGAGAGTAATCTAATCACTAGATTAGAATAACATATAGAGTCATGTTTGAAGGTTAGGCAAAACAGCAAAGCTCTTTCAGGTTGGGGTAGTACCACATTCAAATCAGTAGTCTGCTCTGCTCCCCTTGTCAGTGGTGAAATTCACTGTTATTTCTATGGAAGCACTGTTGTTAGGGCTCTTAAATGATATGTTGAAAAGCAACCATGTTGTCAGTTTCAAAAAAGCACCTTGACGCTTTCTGGTGGAAAATCTCTCTTTATGATGTGTTTCTACAATGGCTAGCACAATGGGGTTGGAACCGCTTATGAACTACTGAAATACAGATGAATAATAATGGCCTGATTTTGATGTAAAATTCAGAGAGAGAGCCCTGCAAATCTGTGGATATTCACTTTATATCCAGGGATATCTGCATCTGGATGTGGATATCAGACAATATTTGTGGATCGTGGATCAGATGCAGATACAAATTTTGTATCCACATAGGGCTCTATTCATAGGCATTCATCTCTGATTGTGCATATGCTAAAAAAGCAGCTGTGTTGCAAAATTCACTGTGAAGAACACCCGTTTCCACATGTATGAAAATAAGAGTTGGGCCAATGGGCTCTGTTTTCAAAGGGTAACTTAAGCCCCTCTTTACTATTAGTAAGAGTTGTGCAGCCAAATCCTTGAGTTCGCCACTGAAGAATGATTCACTTCTCATGGTCAGCATTAGGGAACTGAGACTCTTAATAGTCACATACAAGTCTGACAGCTTACTCCTGTGTGCAGGCATTATTATAGCTGGAGCGCTATAGGTTGCATGAGCATTATTATCATTATAGCCAGCTGTTTTCCTTCTCTTGAAACTTTCGTTAACTGTCACAGGCCTTGTGTCTGCCTGAAGGTGACATTTTTTGAAAGTTGGAGCAAATACAAATATTTCCTCCTTTGGGGTAAAAAATATATATTTTCCACATTATAAAAATATAATTGTAATTTTTTAAAATAGCACTAACACCAACAGCTGAAATTGGAAAGCTTGAATTTAGCAGCGGTTTAACCTTCACTGGCACGAAGTGGATTTGAGTCTTCCAGTGAAAAATTGGTTTTGTTTTCATGGAGTTAAGGTTCAAAAGTGTCTTTGTATAGTGTAAGTATGCTATCATACAGTGGATATGATTTTTTTAGCTCCTTTTACCAGTGGTCTAAGGAGAGAAAGCTGCATTATGTATTTATATAGAGCTGATCTACGTGTGCAGTGAATGTGTGCAGCTTCTGGGCTCTGCATTGATTCGGACTTTTATTCACAAGACCAAGCTTTGTTGATTGATACAATGCTGGTGAGATTTAACTGAATAATTCATGGATCCACGGTTGCAGACCTTTCCTGGGGAAATTTTCTTCCAGTTACAAAGCCCTGTGTTACAACAGTACTGGATAAAAAACATGCTGGGTGCATTGATTTCTGGAGTTGAGTCAAAAATGGCATCTTAAGATCTGGATTTGCACTGGGTTAAATTGGGTTCAAGTTTTAACTGTATGCCATAAAAGTTTTATGAGCTGTTTTTGGCTTAAAAGCTTAGAAATGTCTTGGTAAACTCTTTCAGTCTTTTGTTTGTTTTTCATTTGTATGCATGTATCATTACTAATCTGTATTTGCAATCAATTTAGAGCTGATGCATTTTATTCTGCAAAATCCAAGAAAAAGCCAGATTCTGCAGAAATTGATGTTGGTGATTCAGTAGGGAATATCTTTTCTTCCAAGTCAATACTGACCTCAGTGTTCCAGCATTATACCCGGTTGTACTATGCTGCTGGAGGGGTCATCTGTAAAATAGGATGTTAAATGGAGGTTCTAGCCATTTATGGATGAAAACTAAGGATAATTGTTTACAAGTTCAGTGCTAAATTTCATTAACAGTAGCAATTTTACATTAATTCATAACATGTTCTATTCTCCTTTCAAGAACTATTTCTAAGAATTTATTGAAAAATAAGCAGATCAAAAGAAGAGGCTGCTCAAAAACAGGTTCCCAATCCATCATTACTTTCTAATCTAAATGCTTGTACTGTATAAGTAGCTTTTACTGGTACGCTAAAAAGTGCCGGACAGTTTCATTGCAGTAAGACAACTATGGTCTGTAGAGGATTAAAATGATTGACAAAAATGGATCAAATTACTAGATGCTAACTATATTCAGTTACAAGCAGAAACCAACGTATTTCATACAAGTATAGGAATCCTGAAATGAGCTCCAGTTGACTGAACATCTGAGGGATTAGAGTACAGTGAACAGCACCCATATTGGTTTGGCGGATATTCATAATCATCTTCATTATAGAAGTTTTTTGTACCAGGCAATAAAGCAGGGCCTGCAGTATTACTTTCACTGGATATTTCTAGTTGATCATCCTTAAATTATTTGTCAATAATGGAATGTAATAGGGTCCACTAATGTTTGAAGAAAGCATCTCTCAAAGCATTACTTCTAAATAATAAATAAGAGAGAAGAACTCATATTCAGACAGGGAATTTATACTGTTGTTTGATAGTTAATTTAACTTATCTTGGCTTTGTAGCTTTGATTACATTCAGTCTGTACATTGTGAATGACTGCAGAAATTAATAACAGGACTTCTATGGGTTTTATTTGCAAGTTTCCAATTTTTTTCTGTATGTAAAGGAATAAAATACCAGAAGGCAAGTCAATATATGCATTTGATTCTCAAATGTTGCCTTTCGAGCCACACTGTATAAAGGAAGAAGCATGCCAATATGAACATGTCTTGTAGTGTAATAGTGTTCCGACCCTTATTAGTTACAGCAAACACAAAAAGCAATAGTTTTTGGGTTTCATTTAAAAGGAATCACTTCTTCTACTGACCCACCTCCCCCCAAAAGAAACTATAAATAATCTACTAAGAAGGTGTCAATCCCCTCCTAAAAGAAGAGCAGGAATTTCCTGTAGGGAGAAGAAACCGCATTTTCTGGGTTCTGTCTCTGCTCAGCATCCTGGACAGTTTGATGAAATATGCATTACTTTCTTTTAAATTTGACTGAATTTACTGCTGGGGACTGAAATTCTCTATTCATCCATCGAATAGTTACAGCACTGGCAGCAGCCATACAAGCCTCTCCACCCTATCTTACCTCTCAGGATAACCTGTTTCCTGTTCATTTAGTAGTCTCACTACAGATACTACCATTAGGGAGATCAGTTGTGATATGGACCAGTTCATCAGGCACTGGAATTAGACAATAACCTCCTTTCACCAGATGGCATTCACCCAAGAGTTCTGAAAGAACTCAAATGTGAAATTGAGGAACTATTAACTATGGTTTGTAACCTGTCCTTCAAATCAGCTTGTGTACCCAATGACGGGAAGATAGCTAATGTAACGCCAATACTTAAAAAGGGCTCTAGAGGTGATCCCGGCAATTACAGACTGGTAAGTCTAACGTCAGTACTGGACAAATTAGTTGAAACAATAGTAAAGAATAAAATTGTCAGACACATAGAAGAAAATAAATTGTTGGGCAAAAGTCAATATGGTTTTTGTAAAGGGAAATCATGTCTTACTAATCTATTAGAGTTCTTCGAAGGGGTCAACAAACATGCGGACAAGGGGGATTCAGTGGACGATAGTACTCAGATTTTCCAGAAAGCCTTGACAAGGTCAGTGAACTGCACCAAAGGCTCTATGTAAATTAGCTGTCATGGATAAGAAAAGAAGATCTTTCCTGGATTGAGAACTAGCTAAAGATCAGAACCCAATGGAGGAATAAATGTAAAATTTCTCAGGAACGAGAAGGGTAATGGGTGCTGGTTCCCGCAGGATGTCAGACCTAGGCAATCCTATTCACTTATTCAAAAATGATCTGGGAGAAAGGGGTAAAAGTGAGGTGGCAATAGTTTGGCAGATGATACAACTGCTCAAGGATAAGTTTAAGACCAAAGCAGAACTGTGACAAACTTCACAAAAGATCTCAAAAACGAGAGTATGGCACAAAAGGCAAAGAGTAATTTAATGTGGTGAAATGAGTAAAGTAATGCCATTGGAAATACCCAACTAATACATACAATATATGGGCTATATTAGCTACAAGCTCAATCAGGAGAGAGCTTTGGAGTCAATTGTGATAGGTCTCTGAAGACAAGTCCCGCAGGTGTGCAGAAGCAGTCAAAAAGCACAGGATGTAAATCATTAAAAAGAGAGTAGAGAATAAGATTGAGAACATCTTGTTGCCCTTATAGAAATCGATGGTACACCACATCCTTGAAACTGTGTACAGACTGTGATGGTCTCCTCTTCAAAAAAGATATACTTGGCATTAGAGTTCAAGAAGTTGGGCACTGGCGGCGTGGGGAGTGTTGTGAGCAGGCTTTTGTAGGCATGGGGCGCAGGGTGCTAGTTTGGGGGGTCGGGGGTGCGGTGGTTTTGTGCGGGTTTGGGGGGTTGGGGGGGTTCTGTGCAAACTGAAATGATTAAGGGGTTTTGGAACGGGTCCCACGTGAGGAGAGATTAAGAGGTTAGGACTTTCAGCTTGGACAAGAGGAGAATAGGGGATAGATAGAGGTATATAAAAGTCATGAAGTGGTAGTGGGAAAAAGTGCATAAGGAAAATTTATGTTACTTGTTCCATAATATATAGAACTAGGGGCCACCAAATGAAATTAACTGGGCAGCAGGTTTAAAACAAATAAAAGGAATTCTTCTTCAGACAGTGCAACAGTCAACCTGTGGAACTCCTTGCCTGAGGAGGTTGTGAAGGCTAGAACTATAACAGAGTTTAAAAGAGAGCTAGATAAATTCATGGAAGTTAAGTCCATTAATGGCTATTAGCCAGGATGGATAAGGAATGGTGTCCCTAGCCTCTGTTTTCAGAGGGTGGAGATGGATGGCAGGAGAGAGATCACTTGATCATTACCTGTTAGGTTCACTCTCTCTGGGACACCTGGCATTGGCTACTGTCGGCAGACAGGATATTGGGCTGGATGGACCTTTGGTCTGACCCAGTGTGGCCATTCTTATATTCTTATGTTCACAAGACAGATGAAATAGCAATGACTGTCAGTCACTATGAGATGGTCAGATCTGAACTGGTGCCCTAAGATGAAAGGCCCCATATCCCCCTTCCACTTTCACCCTCCCCCACAAGCCAGCTATTCCTCAACATGAGTCTGATTGGAACAAGTGCTTTAGAGGTGAAAGGCCTCATAACCTATCCCCAATCTGAGTTATCCACTCCTCGTGGATACATTAAGAAGCGTTTCACCATTTTTTTAACCAGGTTTAGTTTTTAGTGTCATAATATCTGCTCGATCTGAGAGCTCTTTTAGTCTCCTCAAAAGGAATTATAATTAGGGCTCCTTGTGTGTCATGGGGGTTGCAGAAGTCACGGATTCCGTGACTTTTTGCAACCTCCGTGACTTCTGCAGCAGCTTGTGTGGTGACCAGACAGCAAGTGTGAAAAATCGGGACAGGGCTGGGGGGTAATAGGAGCCTATATAAGAAAAAGCCCTAAATATCAGGACTGTCTCTATAAAATCAGGACATCTGGTCACCCTAGGGCCGCCCAAGTAGCTGGCTCTGGGGCCTGCTGCTCAGGTGGCCCGAGAGACAGCCACACCTGAGGCTGCTGGAGTGGCTCTGCAGCCAATCACTTGGGTGGCCCTGCAGCCAGCTGTACTGGCTACTGCTGGAGCAGCCATGGGGCTAGCCTCTCTAGCCTCTGCTCAGATGGTCCAGGCTGCTGGCAGTCCCTAGGGTGGCCAGAGCAGCTGCTGCTGGTGGCCCTCAGCAGTGACCGGTGCTGGCAGTCCCCAAGCGGCTGGAGCAGCCAGTGCTGGCGGTCCCTAGCAGCAGTCCCCATGCGGCTGGAGCAGCTGCTGCTCAGCAGACCCTGGGCAGCTGGTGCTGTTAGCCCCGGTGTGGCCCCCCAGTGCACACCCATCCAGCAGAGGCCCACCCCATGTTTTAGTCATGGGTATTTTTAGTAAACGTCATGGACAGGTCACAGGCCGGTGAATTTTTGTTTATTGCCCATGACCTGTCCATGATGTTTACTAAAAATACCCATGACTAAATCATAGCCTTAATTATAATCATTGCAACTTTAAATCTTAATATTTTTGTTCAAGGAATTCTGTTTATTCACAATCTTGTGAATTGCACCCTCTGCTGCCTTAAGAGGGTACTATTTCCAAGAGTGTGACTGTACAGAAGAAACCCTTAATGAAATATATTTAATGTGATACGTAATCTCTTTCTCCTTGTTTTGATAGGCATAGCACTTGAAACTATAAGTTATTTAAAATACTTAGAGCCACATTCTGCCCGAGATATTTGTGCACAACTTTGATCAACTTCACAATGACTTATTCATGACTATCTCAGGATGGAATCTTCCCTTGTTCATTTTCTGAGAGAAAGTTGTTTTGATTTTTTTTCATACAGTGGATTGCTACAGACTAAGACATTTAATTGCTTTGAGCTAACTGACTTTTCACATTAGAAAAAAAAGAAAAGTTATCAAGAACTTAGACCTTCAGAACTGTGAAGTTTTAGAAGATTTTTAGTTATATTTTGAGATCCTATTGTATAGCAACCATGCATAAATGACTTTTTATCATGAGACTTGCATTGTTAAATTGGAAACTACACTATAGCAACAACTAAATCTTTTTTGATTTCTAGATCTGCAGAAAGGAAGTTGAATTCATCTTTGTGTTAAACAACTGTGAATTGCATTGAACTATCATATATACATATTGTAATAGAATGTACGCTGAGGGAGAGATTTCCTTGACCAAAGTTAAAACCCCTTATGTTATTTACAAGAGATTAAGTGAAATAGAAACTTTGGTAACTCAGCATTGTAGCAAGGACAAACACAACAGAGAACTCATTCAGACGAGCATTGGGAAAAAAAGGCTAAGACAGGATCAGATAAATTCTCTCTTTGTGTGTACTCACCAAACGATGATCCAGTAAATGATATGTCTAAAGTGTTTGTTTGTTTCTTGTCTTTTGGTTATAAGGACCAATGTCATCTCTCTCCTTCCACAATATTGGTTTGTCCCTAAGCAGTTTCTTTGTCCAACTAAAGAGTGGGATAAAAGCTGCCCTTGCCTGCTCCTGGGATGCTGAACAGACAGTTTTCCCATTGCTGACATGGAGCAGCCATTGCAATTTGCTCCTACTGATGGCACAGCTCATGGTGGCATCTTTGAGCCTGTAGTATGGAGAAATTATAATGTAAATAGTCTTTCACCAAGGTCTATCTAAAATAAAAAAGTAAAACTCCAGGCTGACGGCTGGACTGGACAGTAAAAAGTCCTGGATCTATTTTATATCAACTCTTTTCCAGTTAGCAGCTCCCTCTTATTAATGGATGCACTGTTCTTTCTTGAGGAAGCAACTGCTCTTTGACTCACTACAGTCTGCGCCATGAGCTCTCAGGCCAAAGCAGGAGAAACTGTTGTGGAACAAATCCTATGCCTGTCCTGTTCATGGTGTTTGGTCTGTGTTGCAGATGCCCAGCTGTTCCTGATATTAGCCTTTTTCCAAACCCAACTCTTACACTATGCAGTGGAATGTACCTCTGCCTCAGTTTAGGAGCATTTTAAACCAAAGCTCCTCTGTATGGGTGCTGAAGGCACCTATTTATTTCCAGCACATACAGGCATCCAGAAGTTTTTCCTCCAAACCAAAAAGACATCTCAGCTGTAAACTTGGAGTGAGGAGAGGGGGAGGTTTGGTCAGTTAGACATGGCTTTTCATATCACAGAATTTCCATCACAATTGGCCCCCAGGGGCCATTTCAGCAGAAAGGCCACATATGCTAAGCTCTCCTCAAACCCTCAAGAAGTGTTCTCTGTGGAATATTGTACACTGCTGCTGCCTGAACTGTACCTGGACTGGGGACAAGCTGAGCAGCCTCTTTCCAAGGCCATCCCTTTAGAATCTGTCACCAGTGTTAAAGTCACAACTAAACAGTTTACTGTGAAACAAAGAACAGCCTCAAGTGCAGTGACCTACCTCTAAAGACATAAGAAGTTGCTAACTATGTTTTTCTCTGCTTCCTGGCCAAGAGCACTGCAAGCCTCTTGCGGACAGCAGTCAGGAGGAGGGAGGAGAGTAGCCTTGCATAGTCACCACCCTGACTATGGACCCTGATAAAATCTGGGAAATGAGAAGGAGGATAATTTTCAGTGAGACTTTCCTAAATTCCCAAAGATCACAAATAATTGAGAAATAACACATCTGTCTGGCTGTAAGCTACATGAAAAGTCCCCGCTTTCTCTCAGATATTCATGCTATGAGTCAATATGAGCAAACTGTTTACAGCTGGATGGGGTTTCGAACCAAATTCAGAACATATGTTTTCTTAGACATTACTGCTTACCTCTGAAGCACAAACTGACTTTATGGCCGTGCAAGTGATGTGTTGGCAAATCCCACAGTTGTAAGTGGCCAAGACTTTTTGTGGGAGTCTGTCATTAAAAATATGTGCAGGAATGTTTTGAGGATGACTTCCATTTCCATTTTGCTTTAACTGGATGGATCCTTTATAGAAACAAATGGTGTAACCCAGTAGGAAAGAGATGCTATTTCATAAATGCAGCTGCCTTTTGAGATCTGTAACAATTCAGTTTAAGTAGTGGCTGTTTAATCATGAGACCTTATTTCTGAAAGTCTGCTGGATTTCTGAGCCCTCTCAAAAACAAAGAAAACAACCAAAACCAGCCCCTGAAATTTCTGTTTTTTTGCATCAGTTCAGCATTAATTTTTTTCTATTTTTAGGTACATCAGAGGTGTCAGCAACTGTGAGGTTCAGCAGGAGACCAACTTGTCCGGATGCCTCAGTGGCAGCCAGCCTCCCAACCGCTCCTGTACCAAGACACAGGAAGAGTCACAGCCTGGGAAACAAGTGGGTGCTCCACACTGTCCCCGCCTCTGTCAGTTCAAGCATCATTAGGGATTAATCCAGCAGTTGAAAGTTCTTAGATATTTCAGACAGTTTTCCTCTTATGCCCCTCTCCCATTTCTAGTCCTATAAGAGTGATTCAGGCGTTAGTTTGTGTGCTTCAGGATTTTCCAGAAAGATGTCTTAACGCATTTCTGTTGGTTTGACTGATACCATGCTTCCTGCTAGTGCCAGCAAAAATTGGCAATACTCACTTCAGTGCCATTCTTATACTATCCACTTTGATTTGTGTGAATGTCTGATGTGCATAACAGATTTTTAACATCTCAATGATCCATCCAAGGAACATTACAATCTCTTTGGCACCCACTACTGTTCAGAAAAGTTGTGGCCTTTCTGCACTGTATTAGCTGAATTGTATGGGTTAGAGAGAGACTCCTTTACCATTTACTGAGAAAACTCAGATCAGTGACAGCATCTCCTTTTCAATTAAAGTTTCTACATCTACCCAATTTTACAAGTGGATGGACTGTGGCAGAAAGCTCATGTGACTTGTCTAGTGTCACACAGTGTTCGTTGATTAGATTAATTGAGGATTCATTCAGCAATGAATTAGCTGCAGAGCATCCAGTCTTCTATCTATGCTTCTCATCACTAGATTACACAGCCTCTGTACAGTGAGGAGTCAGAGCAAATAAATTAAAAGTAATAAATTCCCATCTGCACAAATACAAAAGTTGTTACCCATACACGCTACTAAATCCAAAGCCTGATTAGGTTTTTATGCAGCTTATGTACGAGCAGTAGGAAAATGTGAGAAGTCCCATTTAACTGCATGCTACTAAAGAACTTATTGACATTTATGATCATTGTATGGTGAGGCAAAGTCTGAGTGGAAAAAATGGGAGTGAATGGATGTTATCAGATTACGTTAGAGCTTTTGCTTTTTCTTTCCGAATTTTCCAGTATGATGTGTCAGTTCAGTGTGGTTGAAAGTAAAAGTGCAACGTTTCCAACAGAGAAGCCACGCCACCTGCTGGATGACAGTGTCCTAGAATCCCACAGTCCTGTCAGAAACCACACTCTAAACTCAGTTTTCACCAATGGAATTTCCATAGGTAAGAACTCTATGGCTTGCTGAATTCTCTGCTTGTCTGTGTCTGCTCCACCTCTCAACTGCCCAGAGGCCTTGTGAACCCACTCAGTTTTTGTGCCGCTTAGCTCAACTCATCTACACAGATTTATTCTCCCCTGCTAGAAATTGTCTTGTTAGAACAAGATAGAGAGGGTCTGGGGGAAGTTCTGCCAATGTCCATGCTGTAGATATATGGGATGTCAAACCAGCACTTTTTACCACCAAAAAGTTCACTAATGAAATGAGAATAAATGTGAGAGCTATTTTTGCACAAGACCCATGTTTTTAACCTGTATTAGTGTAAAGTGAGGGTGGCCTGGGGATTCTCCTATAATGAAGGCATTACCAGGAGCAGATAGGAAGCAGAGTAACCTGAACAAACCACAGTAAAAAGAAAGGTTTCAGAGTGGTAGCCGTGTTAGTCTGTATCAGGAAAAAGAACGAGGAGGCCTTATGGCACCTTAGAAGTTTTTTTTGTTGGAGTATTGTGACTTTGGCAATACTCCAACAAAAAAACTTCAAGAACTCCAACGAGAGACTGCAGAATTGGAATTAATTTTCAAACTGGACACCATTAAATTAGGCTTGAATAAAGACTGGGAGTAGATGGGTCATTACACAGAATAAAACCTATTTCCCCAAGCTAATTTTTCCCCCTACTGTTGTTCACACCTTCTTGTCAACTGTTGAAAATGGGCCATCCTGATTATCACTACAAAAGTTTTTTTTCTACTGCTGATAATAGACCACCTAAATTGATTACTCTCATTTTAGTTAGTATGGCAACACCCATTTTTTTCATGTCCTCTGTGTATATATATATCTTCCTACTGTATTTTCCACTGCATGCATCTGATGAAGTGGGTTTTAGCCCACGAAAGCTTATGCTCATATAAATGTTAGTCTCTAAAGTGCAACAAGTACTTCTCATTCTTTTTTTTGGTAAAAAGAAAGAAGATCATTAGTGCAAGATGCTTTTAAGGATGTAGGAACTGTTTAAAGAAGCCTACTGTCAATAATTAGAGCCATAAAACCTTGTCTAGTCTTTTACTGGTTTACTGTAGCTCAAGTCTAGATGGAAGAAAATCAAAATAACTTATTCAAGGTAGGAAAAATTGGGGTTTTCAATCTGCGGTTTTGAGGAAATTAATCTGAAACAAATGTCCATTCTAAAGGCAGAACTGTGCAATAGGGTCGTTTAAATTAGTCACCTGATCCTTCTGACCTTTGTCTCAGTTCTGGTTTGTTGTAAAGGAAAGCTGAAGAAAAAAGATTAACTTCTTCATTCACTGGTGTATTCCTCATGAAAATGTCATTGTTATGCTGCTTGCAAAAGCAAATTGGCCTTAAAGTTAAGGCTGACAGGTTCCTTCCCAGACTAACATGTCAAGATGTCTTGTGATTAAATCAAATATGAAATCTACATCGTTTCAGCCAGAGGCTGAATCGTCGAAATTTAATTTACCTTACTCTTGCCATCTTACTAGCAGCTGCTAGCATATCACATAGTAATACTCCTGAGGGCATTCTGCACCAAAACATTTAAAAATTCTGCACCAAAAAAATTAAAAATTCTGTGCACAATATTTTAAAATTCTGCAAGTTGTATTTGTCAATAAATAAATGCAGAGGCTCCAGCATGGCAGTGGGGAGCACAGGCCACTAGCTGCACAATGGAGGAAGATCACCCTGCAACCCCCAAGACACGGACTCAGTGGTGAGGCTGCACCCAACCCTGACACAGCACGAGGCCTGGGCCTGTCCCAGAAACACCCTGGGGCCCTGCCCCTCTGTGCTAGGCACACCAGTTGTGGGCAGGCAGGCTCAACCAGGCAGGATCCAAGTGTGGGGGGGATTCAGGTGTAGGGTAAGAGGATTCTGTGTGGGACAATCTGGGTGCAGGCAGCTCAGTGGGTGGGGGGCTAGGTGGGGGGGGTCTGGATGCACAGGGGCTTGTTGTGGGGGTCCAGGGGGAATGGGACTCTGCAGGAGTTTCCAGATGAAGGTTCTTGGGGCTCAGCGGAGGGGTCTGACTTGGTGGGGTAGGGCCTGGTTGCAGCTAGTTGGCGGTCAGTGGTGTGGAGGCCTGGATGTGGAGGCTCAGGGTGGTGCAGGGGGTGCTGCATCAGGGTGTGGGTTTGAGTACAGGGAGCTCAGTGAGGGGCAGTCTGGGTGAAGGGGTGGGGTCCAGAGGTGGGGGTCTGGGTGCAGGAGGGCTCCGGGTGCAGGTGTTGAGGATCAGTGGGGTGGGGTTCAGGTATGGAGGGATAGGGGGCTTCTGGATGTACCTGGTGGAGCTTGCAGGGGTTTCTGGGTATGCGAGGTCTGGATGCACAGGGGTAGGGTGGATGGGGGAACAGCTCCCTGTTCAGTAACCCCTCCTCCCACAGCTGAAGAGTGATGGGGGCAGGCAGCAGGGGAAGATGCTGAGCTTCCTGCAGCTGGGGGAGGTTTCTGGGGGTGGGTCTGACACAGGCCCAGCCACTCCTTGTAGGGGAAGAGGATGGTCCCATCCTCTCCTGCCTCCAGCACAGGCGGGACTAGCAGCTGATCCCGGCTCAGGGTAGAAGCCACTGGCTGGTGTGTCCCTAGCCCCATGGTGATTTACCTCTCTGCCGGCTGCACTGGGTGCCTGAAAGGTTGTACCTGCGTTGCTTGGGAATGGTGCGTGACTAATTTTGTAGCTTCCTTTGCTTCCCTCTCAGAAAGTCATTTTTCTGCAGGGAAGCAAAAAAATCTGTGTGGGATATGAATTCTGCCAGTGGTGCAAAATTCCCCCAGGAGTAACACAGGGCCAATAAGTCTGGCCTGTGTGAGACAAGTGCTTCAATAGGGTTCTACAGAAGAAGGATTCTGGTGGAAGCAGGGTTTTATGGGCATAAAGGTGTGACTATGGACTTATCTACACTGGATTAGTCCACACCAGAGGGGTGTAAATTCTAGTGCGCACTAGTGTGTCGCAAACTAACTGGCATATGTGGACCCTGCTGCCATGCATTAAAAGTTCTCTAGTGCTTGTTTAATGTAGTCATGTTTCGAACAGTACTAAGAAGCTGCACGGTGGTCAACAGAAAGCCAGTATCACAACCAGGCTTGAGTAGTCAGACCTAGTGGTCATAGCCAAATCAAGCCAAGAGCTGGAACCATAATCAGGAATTAAGTCAGAGGTTGGAGCAAGAATCAAGAGTCAAGCTAGGGGTTGGAGCCAGAATCAGAGGTTGGACCAGGAATCAGCATCAGAGTCACAAATCAAGCCAGGGTAAGAGCCGGAGTCAGGAGTCTCGAGCCAGGGCTGGAGTCAGATGCCAGGGTCAGGGATCAGGAACCAGGAACAGGACAAGGAAGCAGGATCCAGGGACAAGTCAGAAAAGCAGGGCTTAATAGTCAGGTGAAAAGGCAGGCTCTGATGTAGCAGCCAGCCAGGAATTCACCCTGTTGCAGAGACCACTTCCTGGGTCTCCTTCTGGTTTAAATAGTGCAGCTGAACCAATGGAAGAGCATGAGCCCTCCAGTCAGGACACCCGTGGGTGGTACCTCTGATGGGACCAGGGTTCCATTAGTCTCTCAGCCCCTAGCTACTAGCAGGGTACTAGGTGGCAGCCAGAATGCAAAGGCTGCCTGGGGAACTGCAGACCCAGGTTTAAGACCTGTGGATCCTCACAGGCACTTCCTTATGTGATTTAGCCTATCCCCATAGTAGAAAGGAGATGGACAGGCCAGAAGTACAAGAAGAGCTTGGGATTTTCACTAAACTTCTGAATTCACCTTAACCAAGAGGTAAATGCAGGACTGAGAGACAACCCACTCTGCTTTATACTAAGCATTAGCAAGTCACTCATTGACAGATTATCACAAAATCTGTTTCTGCACAGCTGAGGCTGCATTTCAGTCAGATGGCTATTCCAGGGTCAACGGTAAGGTAGGAGTGACATGAGGAGGACAGGAGACCATTGATGTAAATGGCATCAAGCTAACATCACATGGTTCCAAACAGTGACACAGGACTAATATGTTCTCCATGTTACAAATTCTGTTGCTTGATAAAAAGGCAGTGACTCTCATCTTTAATAGCTTTATTTTAATTTTTAAATGGGGTAGAAATAATCCAAGGTCACTCTACAGGCCTGACTTTATTCTGTCTTCCTGCAGTATTGAAGTTCTGTAGGAGAACAGCAGCATGAAAATTAAAACAAAAGGACATATTTAAACATTGTATATTTAAAATCAGCAGCAGCCGCCCATTCATCGGAACTACATAGTGACAGGAAGTAGCATGCAATCTATTTCTGAAGTCATATTTTATCCTGATCTCTAAAGATTGGAACTTTCAGACCTAGCTTCAGTGATCAGTTTCCATAGTACTGTGTCAAAATTCTCCTAGTGATTCCACCGTTCTTGCAATTTTAATTTTCCTTGAGCTTTTCACTTATCTATATTCGTCCTTTTCTAGGAAGTAGTGAAAGTTCAGAATTTAGTGAGGAGCTGTCTTCAGGGCTTGAAAGGTGAGTTATAACTCAGTGTCTTCATTTTTCCTCACTCAATACCACATAAAATCACTAAGGGGCTAGTTGTTTTTAGGGGCTAAGAAACTGTTACAATTGCCAAAAGAGGGATATTCCAGTAACAGGAAAAAATTTGAATCAGGAGATCCTTCTCAAATCATTGATAACTAATTCTTAGGAAGAGAAATGACAAACATTTTGAAAAGAAATGCATCATAAAAATATATATTTTGGATTTAGAAAATTCAAAATATAAAACTGCTACTCAACATCAGTGGCAGAATCTGAACGTATAATTATAATTTGATTACTACCTTGTTATCAAACTTAGGTTTGTGTGGACCATATTGCTGAAGGGTCTTCAATGTAGCGGAGAAAAGCAGAAGGAGATCCAATGGCTGGAAGGTGAAGCTAGGCAAATTCAAACTAAAAAAAGGGCAAATTGTTGATACTGTGAGGGTAATTAACCATTGGGACAACTTAGGCTACGTCTACACTGCACGATTATTTTGAATTAGCTTAAACCGATATTACAAAACAGATCTAATAAAATTGGTTTAGCGCGTCCACAGTGGGATCAGGAAATCGACTGTTTGCGTCCATGGTCCAAAGCTACCATCGATTTCAGGAGCGGTGCACTGTGGGTAGCTGTTCCTCAGCTATCCCATAGTTCCCACTTCCGTGTTGAGAGCACAGTGCCTGATGGGGCAGAAAACACT
>NC_133792.1:26401125-26408987 GCF_003597395.2 Chelonoidis abingdonii
GAGGCCAATAATGTCGATTTCCATCCACACGAACCCTAATCCGAGTTATCACTATCGAATTTAGCGCTACTCCTCTCGTTTGGGAGGAGTTCCAAAATCGATTTAAGGAGCCGTTTAAGTCGATATTAATGACGTCGTGTGAACGGATACAGCGTTAAATCGGTATATCGGCCATTAAACCGATTTAAAGTCGCAGTGTAGACCTGGCCTTAGTTGATGGATATGGGGGCTTCTCCATTACCTGAAGTCTTTAAATCAAGTTTGAATATCTTTTTAAAACACTATGCTCTAACACAAGAAGTTATTGGGCTTGATGCAGGAACCTGTGTGATATGGGAGGTAAAAATAGATGGTCACAGTGATCTCTTCTGACCTTGAAGTCTGTGAATCTGTAGCTTTAGGCAAACTACACAGTTGACCAAAATACAGTACATTGAATGATCTGAATATTGTAAATCCATAAAAAGCCTTTTCACAAGCCTCATCACACATTACAATTCTGAGGTCTCATTCTTATGATTCTAATCATAATGAGGATGGGAAATGTTAAAAATGGAACTCATGTTGGCTGTATATGTTACTAATGTGTAAACTAATCAGTCAGAAACTCTGCCTTCAGCAAGCACTTTATTCTTTTCCTCTTCTATCCTCCCACTCCACTTCATGTGAACTATCTGAATAAAACAGTGTTTCAGGAAAGGGCAGTAGAACATCTGCTTTGTCCTCGTATCTTTGGAGGTCAATGGAGAGATTGCCCTATAGTTTGTAAGCTTTAAAAATAGTATTATTAATAAACCTTACCATAAATAAAACGAGACTAGTACCAAATTCTATTTGTTTATGTGCCAGGCCAAATAATGCCAGAGTGTGTACGTTTTCCTGAATCCCCATATCTAAACAATGCTCCAATAAATCCAATGCAACTGAATATGTATAATATTAATATATCACTTTTCGGAAGTATAATAAGCTATGTTTAAAGCATCCACTTAGATTCCCACATTAGATTGTTCTTGTGATTCTAGATGGCAGGCAGATGCTAAGGAATTTGGGTCTTAGTACATGAACTCTTCTGTAAACTAGTGATTAAATCTATACCTGTATATTTTTATATTGAAAAGGGACATTTACTCTTATTTGCCATCAGAGGGAATTATCTTCTGGAGAGTTACATGTGCTTCTGTTTACAGCATGACTCCCTTTTGTGAGGAAATAAATCTAAGGCGAATCCATATGTCTGAGAAAACCTGGTTTACAGTCCAAATGTTGGCTTATTTTGAATTGTAAACATGGTGAATCATCAGCTTGATACTCTAGATCGTACACTAGAATATCCCTTTTGAACTTGTACTGGTACCAACATAGATTAAACAGCGGGGTCGGGGCAGGCACAGTAGTGTTGTTGGGTTTTTTTCAGGGCATGCATACAATACAGTGCATGAGCTATTAAAGAACATTTATTATAGCCACAAACACCCACTGGCCAAGTTTAGAACTGCTATACTTTATCACGTTAGTCCTTATAGGACTAAAGCTTCCTAAATACAGATTAAAAATAGAGCATGCACTTAATTCCTTTCCTCTATAATAGACTTAACGATGTGCTGTCTCTCGCTCAATAAGAAACAAAAATCTGGGGAAAACACATCAGATAATTAACAGAAGATAGGGAAACCACTTCCCTTGCCAAACCGCCACTTCAGGGCTATAGCTACTTGACTGTGCCGTACTTAAAGAGTCAGCTCCAGAAAGGTATGCAGGTGGGAAAAATCCTGTAAAGAGGGCAAACCTGCTCCGGGGAGGATTAGTCAGAATTCACTTGGGAAAATGTCCCTGCGATAGGAACTGCTTTGGTGTTGTGCCTTGTATCAGCATATCATATGTATATCATTGAAATAATGAAACCTATTATATAGCATTTATGGGCAAATCCTAAATTCAGTGTCCAATGGGGAGAAAATGGCATTTCAAAAAAACCCTAATTTGTTATTCTATTTGCAATGTCTTTATAACTGTTTTGGGGTTTTTTTGGTATTTTTTTTTTGTTTGTTTGTTTCTTGAATTTCTCATGTCAGTTTTCATATTATGGAAAGAATATGAAACCAAAAGTCAAATTCCTAAATAATGTATTCCCAAAATGAACACTCAGAATAATCTTTCCTTGTTAGAGATAAAAGCGGAGAGTAAGTCCAAGTAAAAGAAAATATCACACTCTGAGCTGTGGAAAACAGATTCACAAACCCATAGATTGTGAATTATTCTTTACCAGCAAATACAAGCTGTGTGTGTAGTATTTAGCCTGAACCTGGATCTTTCCCTATGTTTGTTCATTCACAAAGATTCATATTCCGTAAAAACATTTTGCACTTCTTACAGATGTCGGAAATACTTGTTTTTATTGCAAATGTGAAAATTAAATCTTTTCCATTTCTGAGTACTTACTTAGAGATTTGTATCATATGTCTCTCTCACTTTATTCCTTATATGTTTTGAATGGATGTTCACCACAGCATTTATGGTATTAGAAAAGAACTCATGTTTAAATTTACAAACAGGGGTCGGCTGTATGCCACGCTGGGGCCTAACTGGCGGGTACCAATTCGGAATTCTCCCAGAAGTCGAAGCTGTGTCTACAGGTACAATTAGGTGGTGGGTCTGTTTCTCTCAGCATGCACTAATGAATTCTCATTTGAGACTCTATATTTTCCTTAAGTAAACTAAATTCATCTTGTCTGCAAAAGTATCACTGGGTGAACAAAGTAACTCATTGGATCTCTTTTTTCCTTCCATTTCTGCACAAAATTCCCATTGAGCTAATAAAAGCTGTATGTGCTAGCCAGGGGAGAGAAGAATGTTTAGATTCAACCAATAAATACATCTGGCTTCCAGGCTTCAGAAGCTGATTGGTGTGGGCTTCTATGACATTGCATAAGCATGTTTGTCATGAAAGCTGCATGGTTTCTTGCTTTATTTGGGTTTTTAAATATATTAATATGCAAAGGAAGTTAAAAGGATGGCTTCTTGGTCCTTCTCTATAATTTATTTCTGGAATTAAACTAGAAATACTCTTCACATATTGTCTGTTTAAGTCAGGTAGAATATAGTGCATTGTACTGATTTTTTTTTTTTTTTTTTACAACAAAAGTGTTAACTTAGGCCTTCAGTAAACTATATGGAACACCTGCAAAGCAGCATGCAACACACCCTCCCACAAATCTTATTCACCTGTGTACCTCACAAGCAACATATGATGTGGTAGGTAAGACTAGATTCCTGTCCCCTCTAAATTTCTCCAGTTCCAGTGCACTGGGCGTGCACACACCTAAGTGGAATACACAGCTCATCTACTTGCAGAAGAAACAGGTAAAATAATAGAAATAACAAAAAGGTGAAATTTATTACTTCAGTGGAAGTAGGATCAAGCCCTAGACTTTTTAGGAAGCCAAATGCTCTACTTTATAGGCCAAGGAGAGACAAAATACAGATTTGCTCAAAGTTGTAGCCATGAGAACCATCCATTACATGTGAACCTCACCTGTACTCAAAGTTTTAACATGAAACTCCCCAAGTTTGCTGAAAAGTTCCCTGATAGCAGGAAATAGAAATACTTATATAATATGTAAATCTGACTACAGCCACCTGAGCTGGGCTAGTAAAATTTTGACAACCCTCTAACTGCAGGAAGATAGCAGAGGGGATCATGTTGATCCTGTGGCTCAAGATTAAAATACAAAATGAGGAAAGTGGTGATGACCTGTTTTAGAAATGCCCCAAGTGATCTCAGGATCACCATCTCTTAACTGCCCCAAAGCATAACCAATGGCATACAGTGTTTTAGTGCTTAAATTCAGACAGAAATTATCACTGATTGCCATTGCAGGGACCAGTGGAGACAACTATTAATATAGTTGCTTTTGGAAAATACGCTGGGGCTTGTACATGTATGTTTGAGGTATCTGCCTCTGAAAACCACAGACTAATTCAAAGATTCATAGGAGTCAGAGGTATAGAGGACTAATAAATCACTTCTAGTCCATCCCCTGAGGAGTAGAGAAGGACTGTTCACCACAGTACATCTTCTCATAATTTCTTTCTATCATTCCATTACAATGATATACGAGTGCTTTGGCCAGTCTTGCTTTACTGGGGGCTTCCCCCACTTCCTTTCAGAGGCTCTCAGATACTACAGTCATTTGGGGTGGGGGAGTGTTTGTCTCTGTAAACATACACAAGAATTTTGATTCCTGAGTGATGATGGAACAGCCCAAAAATCAGTGCAAAGGATGATAAGTCTTTAGTGGAGGTTGGTTGATAAATAGATGGAAAGGGCAGGTTAATGGCCTGAGACAGCATACTGTCAAATGGGTAATTTTTGCACATGGTGCATTTCAGATGTCACTGGCCATAGCAAATCTGCCTAAGGCTGTGAATGCACCATTACGCTTGAGGGTATGTGGTTAAATAGCACTATTGGTTTAATGTGCAAGATTATTTGTTAGCATAACACAGAGATGCAGCTAATGACTTCTGTGGGTTTGGTTCAGATTTTAGTCTGGCACACAAGGACGGAAAAACCTGTGCTTGTGAACGAAGGAAAGAAAGGCTTCACAGATCCCAACATCGAAATCTGATGCTGCATGGCTGAGTGGAGATCAAACAGGTACATGCTCCTGTATCTACCTAGAGGGAGGAGAGGACTGAGTGAAAAGAATAAGCCTTACAGAAATTTTTCAAGGAAAGTATGAACATGCTCTCCCTGAAAGCGAAGTTTGAGAGAGCAGAAAGTATGGGTGTAAAGGATAGGGTGATATTTAAAGGGAAATGACAGGGCCCAGAAAAGGAAAGTATTTAGAACATGAGGGTGAAAAAATTGTGAGAGGATAATGGTCTGGTTAATTGAGAGGGTGGTAAGAGAAAAGGAAACCTGAGGCTTGATAAAATGGGGAGTATAGTGCTGAAAGAAGGGAGGGTTTGTACACATGGCAAACTACTGCCTGTTGATTAATGTATAGTGCACCACCTTGTCACAGGACAGTGAAGTCCTGCTCAGCCACACTCTGGGTATTCCAGAGACTGCATGCTCCATGGAGACACAGTGGCAGGGCAGTGTGGTGGAAGCCTGCACTGTTATATATAGCGGCTTTTTATAGAGAGGACATTGCTTTTTGGGGCTGTCACATACTTCTTTCGCCACCATGCAGTTGCCTAGCAGCAACAGTCACAAAACCATGTTCTCAGACAGGCTTGGGGTAGCTCCAAAGGACAGCAACTAGCTGCAGTGAGCTATTGGGGTAATGCACCCACATTTGTCTTTCCTTTGCAGAAGATTCTCTCATTCTGCAGGCTCCCCTCTGCAGCTGCCAGGACCACTCCTGACTTCTATGTGTGTTAAATGTATGAAAAACAAGCAAGTTAGAACAACTGACCATACCTGCACTGCTCAGACTCTCCTGAAACTTCCTCCTGGACTCTGAACAGAACTGGGCCCTCTGGAGATGGAGGAAAAGCACAGAAACTGTAGCACTGACCTCAGCTTCAGTACAAGGTGCAAAGCCTGTGGGCTGCTTGGACTAGAAGGAGCATGTGCAGGGCACCATGCACTTGAGAAGACGCCCAGCTAGAGATGGTTTCACAGTAAGGATGAGAAGTACCACAAGGAGCCACATCTACCTTGTGTCTGTGTGCAACAGCTGCAGCAGCTCTCTGGCCTGGGAGAGGACACCTCCCCTCGGAGATGGCACCTTTGCCCTTAATTTTGAACCTAGGTTATTCAGTATTTATTACACTGCACAAGACTGAGTTTTGGAGAGGGAGAAATACAAGGCAGATAATAGCTAACCAACAACTATCTATTCTTTCCACCCCATCCCCCTTTGTACTTACCAGCTCCATGGCTTGGAGGGTGGTCTGACAGATTTGACATACTTGTATTGATTTGTTTACAGCACCTGTGACCATGTTCACTGTCCCTGCTAAACTAACTGGAGGTAGGTCCTAATCCTTGGCTCAGGCTTATCTTTAGTGCTAACCTGATGGAGCCAATTGTTAGGTGTCTGGCTCCCTGAAGTGCACACCTAGCTCAAGAAGCTTTTTTTTTTTTTAACAAAATGGGAGGGAACCACTCAGCATTTCACTGAATGCTGCTGTTGTCTCCAACTCCTACCCTAGGCTTAATTTCCAATGTTCACTGTAAAGGAGGAATCATGCAGCACCAAACAAACCCACTTCCCTCTATTACTCCCACCTTCTTGAGTACATTTAGTGTTGACTTCAAGTATGTCTATTTCATGGTACCCATAAAAACCCACTTAAGCAGTTCTATATCTGCTATTACTGATGTGCCCACCTCTAGTACGATGGCCCAGGGCTGTATAGCTTCCAACGTCTAACTGCACAAAGAGTGGATTAAAAAGAAATAATCTGAACAAAAACAGNCAGTTGAGGCCTAACCAGCGCAGAGTAGAGCGGAAGAATGACTTCTCGTGTCTTGTTTACAACACACCTGTTAATGCATCCCAGAATCACGTTTGCTTTTTTTGCAACAGTATCACACTGTTTGTTTTCATCAACATGTATTTATATTAATAATCATATTACTGACCATAGATGAAAGGGTGCTTGTTCATAAATGAATGAGATTGTGCAATAAATGCCATATCACATACATAACCTTTTACTTGTGTGCATTAATCAGTATATGATTGATGTACATCTGGTAAACAGCATTGGCCTGGGTATATTTTTAGGTATTGAAATTTCAGTGTTATGATCACAAGAAACTAGATAGATACTAGAGACAGAAAATTCCTAACAGATCATCTCCTACCCACCCTTCTGTAAAAAGAATGTCCCTACTGAATATTTGAGTTTCTTATGTAGCCATGGAATTCTAGGAATTCCATCTTCTTATTGTGTGACAGAAGGAACTCAATATTTGCAACATTATGCTTTAAGTAATTTTGCACTATTACTTAATCTCTCTTTTCTCACCCCATTAGTCAATATGCTTTCATTAATGTCTTTTCATTTCTCAGGTCATTCTCATGAGCTATTGTGGGGCTTTTATGTTGCCACAATTCCATACTGTATTTTGCCAGACTCCTGAATTATTTCTGGATTGCACTAGGATAAAACTCCAAATTATATGTTTTCCCTCAAACTTCTGGAATGTTTTGGCCTCAATATTTACTCTGATTTTTAAGCCGTGTGAGCAAAGCATTTTGTTCATCCACTGATCTCTTCCTGAGCATCAAATATGTTTCCAGTAGTCAGTACTATTGCCTAACTTCTAGGAGCAATCCACAACATTTAGGAGTCACTTTTGGATGCACCAGGCTTAATTCTTCACTGCCTGCCACCTTGTGTTGTTAGTTGCACCTATATAAAGTAGGTATACAAATCCTGTTTTAAAACTATTTTGCAAGACAGTGGAGAATATGGTCCATTGAGTAGTGCTTTGATTACAGAGGGGACAAAAGCCAGACTAGGGGGATGGGATATGGAAAGGAGTAGATTGGAACAAGGAATCTGGTGAGACTGGGGGTATGTCTGCACTACGGGATTATTCCAATTTTACAGAAACTGGTTTTTTAAACCAGATTGTATAAAGTCGAGTGCACGCGGCCACACTAAGCACATTAATTTGGCGGTGTGCGTCCATGTACCAAGGCTAGTGTCGATTTCCGGAGCGTTGCACTGTGGGTAGTTATCCCATAGCTATCCCATAGTTCCTGCAGTCTCCCCCGCTCCTTGGAATTCTGGGTTGAGATCCCAGTGCCTAATGGGGCAAAAAACATTGTCACAGGTGGTTCTGGGTACAGCCTCACCCCTCCCTCCGTGAAAGCACCAGACAACCGTTTTGC